>NW_027617753.1:0-98957 GCF_964187855.1 Myxine glutinosa
CAAGTGCGAAAAGTGGTTTTTCAACACTAACACAAGTGCGAAAAGTGGTTTTTCAACACTATCACAAGTGCAAAAAGTGTTTTTTCCACACTAATACATGTGCAAAAAGTGTTTTTTCCCCAATAATACAAGTGCATTAGTGGTTTCCTGCACCAACACAAGTGCGAAAAGTGGTTTTTCAACACTAACACAAGTGCAATAGTGGTTTCCTGCACCAACACAAGTGCGAAAAGTGGTTTTTCAACACTAACACAAGTGCAAAAAGTGTTTTTTCCACACTAATACAAGTGCAAAAGTGGTTTCCTGCACCAACACAAGTGCGAAAAGTGGTTTTTCAACACTAACACAAGTGCGAAAAGTGGTTTTTCAACACTAACACAAGTGCAAAAAGTGGTTTTTCCACACTAATACAAGTGCAAAAGTGGTTTCCTGCACCAACACAAGTGCGAAAAGTGGTTTTTCAACACTAACACAAGTGCAAAAAGTGGTTTTTCCACACTAATACAAGTGCAAAAGTGGTTTCCTGCACCAACACAAGTGCGAAAAGTGGTTTTTCAACACTAACACAAGTGCGAAAAAGGGGTTTTTCAACACTATCACAAGTGCAAAAAGTGGTTTTTCCACAATAATACAAGTGCAAAAGTGGTTTCCTGCACCAACACAAGTGCGAAAAGTGTTTTTTCAACACTAACACAAGTGCGAAAAGTGGTTTTTCAACACTATCACAAGTGCAAAAAGTGTTTTTTCCACACTAATACAAGTGCAAAAGTGGTTTCCTGCACCAACACAAGTGCGAAAAGTGGTTTTTCAACACTAACACAAGTGCGAAAAGTGGTTTTTCAACACTATCACAAGTGCAAAAAGTGTTTTTTCCACACTAATACAAGTGCAAAAGTGGTTTCCTGCACCAACACAAGTGCGAAAAGTGGTTTATCAACACTAACACAAGTGCGAAAAGTGGTTTTTCAACACTAACACAAGTGCGAAAAGTGGTTTTTCAACACTATCACAAGTGCAAAAAGTGTTTTTTCCACACTAATACAAGTGCAAAAGTGGTTTCCTGCACCAACACAAGTGCGAAAAGTGGTTTTTCAACACTAACACAAGTGCGAAAAGTGGTTTTTCAACACTAACACAAGTGCGAAAAGTGGTTTTTCCACACTAATACAAGTGCAAAAGTGGTTTCCTGCACCAACACAAGTGCGAAAAGTGGTTTTTCAACACTAACACAAGTGCGAAAAGTGGTTTTTCAACACTATCACAAGTGCAAAAAGTGTTTTTTCCACACTAATACAAGTGCAAAAGTGGTTTCCTGCACCAACACAAGTGTGAAAAGTGGTTTTTCAACACTAACACAAGTGCGAAAAAGGGGTTTTTCAACACTATCACAAGTGCAAAAAGTGGTTTTTCAACACTATCACAAGTGCAAAAAGTGTTTTTTCCACACTAATACAAGTGCAAAAGTGGTTTCCTGCACCAACACAAGTGCGAAAAGTGGTTTTTCAACACTAACACAAGTGCGAAAAGTGGTTTTTCAACACTAACACAAGTGCGAAAAGTGGTTTTTCAACACTAACACAAGTGCGAAAAGTGTTTTTTCCACACTATTACAAGTGCAAAAGTGGTTTCCTGCACCCACACAAGTGCGAAAAGTGGTTTTTCAACACTAACACAAGTGCGAAAAGTGGTTTTTCAACACTATCACAAGTGCAAAAAGTGTTTTTTCCACACTAATACAAGTGCAAAAAGTGTTTTTTCCCCAATAATACAAGTGCAATAGTGGTTTCCTGCACCAACACAAGTGCGAAAAGTGGTTTTTCAACACTAACACAAGTGCAATAGTGGTTTCCTGCACCAACACAAGTGCGAAAAGTGGTTTTTCAACACTAACACAAGTGCAAAAAGTGTTTTTTCCACACTAATACAAGTGAAAAAGTGGTTTCCTGCACCAACACAAGTGCGAAAAGTGGTTTTTCAACACTAACACAAGTGCGAAAAGTGGTTTTTCAACACTAACACAAGTGCAAAAAGTGGTTTTTCCACACTAATACAAGTGCAAAAGTGGTTTCCTGCACCAACACAAGTGCGAAATGTGGTTTTTCAACACTAACACAAGTGCGAAAAAGGGGTTTTTCAACACTATCACAAGTGCAAAAAGTGGTTTTTCCACAATAATACAAGTGCAAATGCGGTTTCCTGCACCAACACAAGTGCGAAAAGTGTTTTTTCAACACTAACACAAGTGCGAAAAGTGGTTTTTCAACACTATCACAAGTGCAAAAAGTGTTTTTTCCACACTAATACAAGTGCAAAAGTGGTTTCATGCACCAACACAAGTGCGAAAAGTGGTTTTTCAACACTAACACAAGTGCGAAAAGTGGTTTTTCAACACTATCACAAGTGCAAAAAGTGTTTTTTCCACACTAATACAAGTGCAAAAGTGGTTTCCTGCACCAACACAAGTGCGAAAAGTGGTTTATCAACACTAACACAAGTGCGAAAAGTGGTTTTTCAACACTAACACAAGTGCGAAAAAGTGGTTTTTCAACACTATCACAAGTGCAAAAAGTGTTTTTTCCACACTAATACAAGTGCAAAAGTGGTTTCCTGCACCAACACAAGTGCGAAAAGTGGTTTTTCAACACTAACACAAGTGCGAAAAGTGGTTTTTCAACACTAACACAAGTGCGAAAAGTGGTTTTTCCACACTAATACAAGTGCAAAAGTGGTTTCCTGCACCAACACAAGTGCGAAAAGTGGTTTTTCAACACTAACACAAGTGCGAAAAGTGGTTTTTCAACACTATCACAAGTGCAAAAAGTGTTTTTTCCACACTAATACAAGTGCAAAAGTGGTTTCCTGCACCAACACAAGTGCAAAAAGTGGTTTTTCAACACTAACACAAGTGCGAAAAAGGGGTTTTTCAACACTATCACAAGTGCAAAAAGTGGTTTTTCCACACTAATACAAGTGCAAAAGTGGTTTCCTGCACCAACACAAGTGCGAAAAGTGGTTTTTCAACACTAACACAAGTGCGAAAAGTGTTTTTTCCACACTATTACAAGTGCAAAAGTGGTTTCCTGCACCAACACAAGTGCAAAAAGTGGTTTTTCAACACTAACACAAGTGCGAAAAGTGGTTTTTCAACACTATCACAAGTGCAAAAAGTGTTTTTTCCACACTAATACAAGTGCAAAAAGTGTTTTTTCCCCAATAATACAAGTGCAATAGTGGTTTCCTGCACCAACACAAGTGCGAAAAGTGGTTTTTCAACACTAACACAAGTGCAATAGTGGTTTCCTGCACCAACACAAGTGCGAAAAGTGGTTTTTCAACACTAACACAAGTGCGAAAAGTGGTTATTCAACACTAACACAAGTGCAAAAAGTGGTTTTTCCACACTAATACAAGTGCAAAAGTGGTTTCCTGCACCAACACAAGCGCGAAAAGTGGTTTTTCAACACTAACACAAGTGCGAAAAAGGGGTTTTTCAACACTATCACAAGTGCAAAAAGTGGTTTTTCCACAATAATACAAGTGCAAAAGTGGTTTCCTGCACCAACACAAGTGCGAAAAGTGTTTTTTCAACACTAACACAAGTGCGAAAAGTGGTTTTTCAACACTGTCACAAGTGCAAAAAGTGTTTTTTCACACTAATACAAGTGCAAAAGTGGTTTCCTGCACCAACACAAGTGCGAAAAGTGGTTTTTCAACACTAACACAAGTGCGAAAAGTGGTTTTTCAACACTATCACAAGTGCAAAAAGTGTTTTTTCCACACTAATACAAGTGCAAAAGTGGTTTCCTGCACCAACACAAGTGCGAAAAGTGGTTTATCAACACTAACACAAGTGCGAAAAGTGGTTTTTCAACACTAACACAAGTGCGAAAAGTGGTTTTTCAACACTATCACAAGTGCAAAAAGTGTTTTTTCCACACTAATACAAGTGCAAAAGTGGTTTCCTGCACCAACACAAGTGCGAAAAGTGGTTTTTCAACACTAACACAAGTATGAAAAAGGGGTTTTTCAACACTATCACAAGTGCAAAAAGTGGTTTTTCCACACTAATACAAGTGCAAAAGTGGTTTCCTGCACCAACACAAGTGCGAAAAGTGGCTTTTCAACACTAACACAAGTGCGAAAAGTGGTTTTTCAACACTATCACAAGTCCAAAAAGTGTTTTTTCCACACTAATACAAGTGCAAAAGTGGTTTCCTGCACCAACACAAGTGCTAAAAGTGGTTTTTCAACACGAACACAAGTGCAAAAAGTGGTTTTTCAACACTATCACAAGTGCAAAAAGTGTTTTTTCCACACTAATAGAAGTGCAAAAGTGGTTTCCTGCACCAACACAAGTGCGAAAAGTGGTTTTTCTACACTAACACAAGTGCGAAAAGTGGTTTTTCAACACTAACACAAGTGCGAAAAGTGGTTTTTCAACACTATCACAAGTGCAAAAACTGTTTTTTCCACACTAATACAAGTGCAAAAGTGGTTTCCTGCACCAACACAAGTGCGAAAAGTGGTTTTTCAACACTAACACAAGTGCAAAAAGTGGTTTTTCAACACTAACACAAGTGCGAAAAGTGGTTTTTCCACACTAATACAAGTGCAAAAGTGGTTTCCTGCACCAACACAAGTGCGAAAAGTGGTTTCCTGCACCAACACAAGTGTGAAAAGTGGTTTTTCAACACTAACACAAGTGCGAAAAGTGGTTTTTCAACACTAACACAAGTGCGAAAAGTGTTTTTTCCACACGAATACAAGTGCAAAAGTGGTTTCCTGCACCAACACAAGTGCGAAAAGTGGTTTTTCAACACTAACACAAGTGCAAAAAGTGTTTTTTCCACACTAATACAAGTGCAAAAGTGGTTTCCTGCACCAACACAAGTGCAAAAAGTGGTTTTTCAACACTAACACAAGTGCGAAAAGTGGTTTTTCAACACTAACACAAGTGCGAAAAGTGTTTTTTCCACACTATTACAAGTGCAAAAGTGGTTTCCTGCACCAACACAAGTGCGAAAAGTGGTTTTTCAACACTAACACAAGTGCGAAAAGTGGTTTTTCAACACTATCACAAGTGCAAAAAGTGTTTTTTCCACACTAATACAAGTGCAAAAAGTGTTTTTTCCCCAATAATACAAGTGCAATAGTGGTTTCCTGCACCAACACAAGTGCGAAAAGTGGTTTTTCAACACGAATACAAGTGCAATAGTGGTTTCCTGCACCAACACAAGTGCGAAAAGTGGTTTTTCAACACTAACACAAGTGCGAAAAGTGGTTTTTCAACACTATCACAAGTGCAAAAAGTGTTTTTTCCACACTAATACAAATGCAAAAGTGGTTTCCTGCACCAACACAAGTGCGAAAAGTGGTTTTTCAACACTAATACAAGTGCGAAAAGTGGTTTTTCAACACTAACACAAGTGGAAAAAGTGGTTTTTCCACACTAATACAAGTGCAAAAGTGGTTTCCTGCACCAACACAAGTGCGAAAAGTGGTTTTTCAACACTAACACAAGTGCAAAAAGTGGTTTTTCCACAATAATACAAGTGCAAAAGTGGTTTCCTGCACCAACACAAGTGCGAAAAGTGTTTTTTCAACACTAACACAAGTGCGAAAAGTGGTTTTTCAACACTATCACAAGTGCAAAAAGTGTTTTTTCCACACTAATACAAGTGCAAAAGTGGTTTCCTGCACCAACACAAGTGCGAAAAGTGGTTTTTCAACACTAACACAAGTGCGAAAAGTGGTTTTTCAACACTATCACAAGTGCAAAAAGTGTTTTTTCCACACTAATACAAGTGCAAAAGTGGTTTCCTGCACCAACACAAGTGCGAAAAGTGGTTTATCAACACTAACACAAGTGCGAAAAGTGGTTTTTCAACACTAACACAAGTGCGAAAAGTGGTTTTTCAACACTATCACAAGTGCAAAAAGTGTTTTTTCCACACTAATACAAGTGCAAAAGTGGTTTCCTGCACCAACACAAGTGCGAAAAGTGGTTTTTCAACACTAACACAAGTGCGAAAAGTGGTTTTTCAACACTAACACAAGTGCGAAAAGTGTTTTTTCCACACTAATACAAGTGCAAAAGTGGTTTCCTGCACCAACACAAGTGCGAAAAGTGGTTTTTCAACACTAACACAAGTGCGAAAAGTGGTTTTTCAACACTATCACAAGTGCAAAAAGTGTTTTTTCCACACTAATACAAGTGCAAAAGTGGTTTCCTGCACCAACACAAGTGCGAAAAGTGGTTTTTCAACACTAACACAAGTGCGAAAAAGGGGTTTTTCAACACTATCACAAGTGCAAAAAGTGGTTTTTCCACACTAATACAAGTGCAAAAGTGGTTTTCCTGCACCAACACAAGTGCGAAAAGTGGTTTTTCAACACTAACACAAGTGCGAAAAGTGTTTTTTCCACACTATTACAAGTGCAAAAGTGGTTTCCTGCACCAACACAAGTGCAAAAAGTGGTTTTTCAACACTAACACAAGTGCGAAAAGTGGTTTTTCAACACTATCACAAGTGCAAAAAGTGTTTTTTCCACACTAATACATGTGCAAAAAGTGTTTTTTCCCCAATAATACAAGTGCATTAGTGGTTTCCTGCACCAACACAAGTGCGAAAAGTGGTTTTTCAACACTAACACAAGTGCAATAGTGGTTTCCTGCACCAACACAAGTGCGAAAAGTGGTTTTTCAACACTAACACAAGTGCAAAAAGTGTTTTTTCCACACTAATACAAGTGCAAAAGTGGTTTCCTGCACCAACACAAGTGCGAAAAGTGGTTTTTCAACACTAACACAAGTGCGAAAAGTGGTTTTTCAACACTAACACAAGTGCAAAAAGTGGTTTTTCCACACTAATACAAGTGCAAAAGTGGTTTCCTGCACCAACACAAGTGCGAAAAGTGGTTTTTCAACACTAACACAAGTGCAAAAAGTGGTTTTTCCACACTAATACAAGTGCAAAAGTGGTTTCCTGCACCAACACAAGTGCGAAAAGTGGTTTTTCAACACTAACACAAGTGCGAAAAAGGGGTTTTTCAACACTATCACAAGTGCAAAAAGTGGTTTTTCCACAATAATACAAGTGCAAAAGTGGTTTCCTGCACCAACACAAGTGCGAAAAGTGTTTTTTCAACACTAACACAAGTGCGAAAAGTGGTTTTTCAACACTATCACAAGTGCAAAAAGTGTTTTTTCCACACTAATACAAGTGCAAAAGTGGTTTCCTGCACCAACACAAGTGCGAAAAGTGGTTTTTCAACGCTAACACAAGTGCGAAAAGTGGTTTTTCAACACTATCACAAGTGCAAAAAGTGTTTTTTCCACACTAATACAAGTGCAAAAGTGGTTTCCTGCACCAACACAAGTGCGAAAAGTGGTTTATCAACACTAACACAAGTGCGAAAAGTGGTTTTTCAACACTAACACAAGTGCGAAAAGTGGTTTTTCAACACTATCACAAGTGCAAAAAGTGTTTTTTCCACACTAATACAAGTGCAAAAGTGGTTTCCTGCACCAACACAAGTGCGAAAAGTGGTTTTTCAACACTAACACAAGTGCGAAAAGTGGTTTTTCAACACTAACACAAGTGCGAAAAGTGGTTTTTCCACACTAATACAAGTGCAAAAGTGGTTTCCTGCACCAACACAAGTGCGAAAAGTGGTTTTTCAACACTAACACAAGTGCGAAAAGTGGTTTTTCAACACTATCACAAGTGCAAAAAGTGTTTTTTCCACACTAATACAAGTGCAAAAGTGGTTTCCTGCACCAACACAAGTGTGAAAAGTGGTTTTTCAACACTAACACAAGTGCGAAAAAGGGGTTTTTCAACACTATCACAAGTGCAAAAAGTGGTTTTTCAACACTATCACAAGTGCAAAAAGTGTTTTTTCCACACTAATACAAGTGCAAAAGTGGTTTCCTGCACCAACACAAGTGCGAAAAGTGGTTTTTCAACACTAACACAAGTGCGAAAAGTGGTTTTTCAACACTAACACAAGTGCGAAAAGTGGTTTTTCAACACTAACACAAGTGCGAAAAGTGTTTTTTCCACACTATTACAAGTGCAAAAGTGGTTTCCTGCACCCACACAAGTGCGAAAAGTGGTTTTTCAACACTAACACAAGTGCGAAAAGTGGTTTTTCAACACTATCACAAGTGCAAAAAGTGTTTTTTCCACACTAATACAAGTGCAAAAAGTGTTTTTTCCCCAATAATACAAGTGCAATAGTGGTTTCCTGCACCAACACAAGTGCGAAAAGTGGTTTTTCAACACTAACACAAGTGCAATAGTGGTTTCCTGCACCAACACAAGTGCGAAAAGTGGTTTTTCAACACTAACACAAGTGCAAAAAGTGTTTTTTCCACACTAATACAAGTGAAAAAGTGGTTTCCTGCACCAACACAAGTGCGAAAAGTGGTTTTTCAACACTAACACAAGTGCGAAAAGTGGTTTTTCAACACTAACACAAGTGCAAAAAGTGGTTTTTCCACACTAATACAAGTGCAAAAGTGGTTTCCTGCACCAACACAAGTGCGAAATGTGGTTTTTCAACACTAACACAAGTGCGAAAAAGGGGTTTTTCAACACTATCACAAGTGCAAAAAGTGGTTTTTCCACAATAATACAAGTGCAAATGCGGTTTCCTGCACCAACACAAGTGCGAAAAGTGTTTTTTCAACACTAACACAAGTGCGAAAAGTGGTTTTTCAACACTATCACAAGTGCAAAAAGTGTTTTTTCCACACTAATACAAGTGCAAAAGTGGTTTCATGCACCAACACAAGTGCGAAAAGTGGTTTTTCAACACTAACACAAGTGCGAAAAGTGGTTTTTCAACACTATCACAAGTGCAAAAAGTGTTTTTTCCACACTAATACAAGTGCAAAAGTGGTTTCCTGCACCAACACAAGTGCGAAAAGTGGTTTATCAACACTAACACAAGTGCGAAAAGTGGTTTTTCAACACTAACACAAGTGCGAAAAAGTGGTTTTTCAACACTATCACAAGTGCAAAAAGTGTTTTTTCCACACTAATACAAGTGCAAAAGTGGTTTCCTGCACCAACACAAGTGCGAAAAGTGGTTTTTCAACACTAACACAAGTGCGAAAAGTGGTTTTTCAACACTAACACAAGTGCGAAAAGTGGTTTTTCCACACTAATACAAGTGCAAAAGTGGTTTCCTGCACCAACACAAGTGCGAAAAGTGGTTTTTCAACACTAACACAAGTGCGAAAAGTGGTTTTTCAACACTATCACAAGTGCAAAAAGTGTTTTTTCCACACTAATACAAGTGCAAAAGTGGTTTCCTGCACCAACACAAGTGCAAAAAGTGGTTTTTCAACACTAACACAAGTGCGAAAAAGGGGTTTTTCAACACTATCACAAGTGCAAAAAGTGGTTTTTCCACACTAATACAAGTGCAAAAGTGGTTTCCTGCACCAACACAAGTGCGAAAAGTGGTTTTTCAACACTAACACAAGTGCGAAAAGTGTTTTTTCCACACTATTACAAGTGCAAAAGTGGTTTCCTGCACCAACACAAGTGCAAAAAGTGGTTTTTCAACACTAACACAAGTGCGAAAAGTGGTTTTTCAACACTATCACAAGTGCAAAAAGTGTTTTTTCCACACTAATACAAGTGCAAAAAGTGTTTTTTCCCCAATAATACAAGTGCAATAGTGGTTTCCTGCACCAACACAAGTGCGAAAAGTGGTTTTTCAACACTAACACAAGTGCAATAGTGGTTTCCTGCACCAACACAAGTGCGAAAAGTGGTTTTTCAACACTAACACAAGTGCGA
The DNA here is from genome assembly GCF_964187855.1 of Myxine glutinosa. Lineage (NCBI taxonomy): Eukaryota > Metazoa > Chordata > Myxini > Myxiniformes > Myxinidae > Myxine > Myxine glutinosa. The sequence goes on from NW_027617753.1 coordinate 9,816, forward strand.
AAAGTGGTTATTCAACACTAACACAAGTGCAAAAAGTGGTTTTTCCACACTAATACAAGTGCAAAAGTGGTTTCCTGCACCAACACAAGCGCGAAAAGTGGTTTTTCAACACTAACACAAGTGCGAAAAAGGGGTTTTTCAACACTATCACAAGTGCAAAAAGTGGTTTTTCCACAATAATACAAGTGCAAAAGTGGTTTCCTGCACCAACACAAGTGCGAAAAGTGTTTTTTCAACACTAACACAAGTGCGAAAAGTGGTTTTTCAACACTGTCACAAGTGCAAAAAGTGTTTTTTCACACTAATACAAGTGCAAAAGTGGTTTCCTGCACCAACACAAGTGCGAAAAGTGGTTTTTCAACACTAACACAAGTGCGAAAAGTGGTTTTTCAACACTATCACAAGTGCAAAAAGTGTTTTTTCCACACTAATACAAGTGCAAAAGTGGTTTCCTGCACCAACACAAGTGCGAAAAGTGGTTTATCAACACTAACACACGTGCGAAAAGTGGTTTTTCAACACTAACACAAGTGCGAAAAGTGGTTTTTCAACACTATCACAAGTGCAAAAAGTGTTTTTTCCACACTAATACAAGTGCAAAAGTGGTTTCCTGCACCAACACAAGTGCGAAAAGTGGTTTTTCAACACTAACACAAGTATGAAAAAGGGGTTTTTCAACACTATCACAAGTGCAAAAAGTGGTTTTTCCACACTAATACAAGTGCAAAAGTGGTTTCCTGCACCAACACAAGTGCGAAAAGTGGCTTTTCAACACTAACACAAGTGCGAAAAGTGGTTTTTCAACACTATCACAAGTCCAAAAAGTGTTTTTTCCACACTAATACAAGTGCAAAAGTGGTTTCCTGCACCAACACAAGTGCTAAAAGTGGTTTTTCAACACGAACACAAGTGCAAAAAGTGGTTTTTCAACACTATCACAAGTGCAAAAAGTGTTTTTTCCACACTAATAGAAGTGCAAAAGTGGTTTCCTGCACCAACACAAGTGCGAAAAGTGGTTTTTCTACACTAACACAAGTGCGAAAAGTGGTTTTTCAACACTAACACAAGTGCGAAAAGTGGTTTTTCAACACTATCACAAGTGCAAAAACTGTTTTTTCCACACTAATACAAGTGCAAAAGTGGTTTCCTGCACCAACACAAGTGCGAAAAGTGGTTTTTCAACACTAACACAAGTGCAAAAAGTGGTTTTTCAACACTAACACAAGTGCGAAAAGTGGTTTTTCCACACTAATACAAGTGCAAAAGTGGTTTCCTGCACCAACACAAGTGCGAAAAGTGGTTTCCTGCACCAACACAAGTGTGAAAAGTGGTTTTTCAACACTAACACAAGTGCGAAAAGTGGTTTTTCAACACTAACACAAGTGCGAAAAGTGTTTTTTCCACACGAATACAAGTGCAAAAGTGGTTTCCTGCACCAACACAAGTGCGAAAAGTGGTTTTTCAACACTAACACAAGTGCAAAAAGTGTTTTTTCCACACTAATACAAGTGCAAAAGTGGTTTCCTGCACCAACACAAGTGCAAAAAGTGGTTTTTCAACACTAACACAAGTGCGAAAAGTGGTTTTTCAACACTAACACAAGTGCGAAAAGTGTTTTTTCCACACTATTACAAGTGCAAAAGTGGTTTCCTGCACCAACACAAGTGCGAAAAGTGGTTTTTCAACACTAACACAAGTGCGAAAAGTGGTTTTTCAACACTATCACAAGTGCAAAAAGTGTTTTTTCCACACTAATACAAGTGCAAAAAGTGTTTTTTCCCCAATAATACAAGTGCAATAGTGGTTTCCTGCACCAACACAAGTGCGAAAAGTGGTTTTTCAACACGAATACAAGTGCAATAGTGGTTTCCTGCACCAACACAAGTGCGAAAAGTGGTTTTTCAACACTAACACAAGTGCGAAAAGTGGTTTTTCAACACTATCACAAGTGCAAAAAGTGTTTTTTCCACACTAATACAAATGCAAAAGTGGTTTCCTGCACCAACACAAGTGCGAAAAGTGGTTTTTCAACACGAATACAAGTGCAATAGTGGTTTCCTGCACCAACACAAGTGCGAAAAGTGGTTTTTCAACACTAACACAAGTGCGAAAAGTGGTTTTTCAACACTATCACAAGTGCAAAAAGTGTTTTTTCCACACTAATACAAATGCAAAAGTGGTTTCCTGCACCAACACAAGTGCGAAAAGTGGTTTTTCAACACTAATACAAGTGCGAAAAGTGGTTTTTCAACACTAACACAAGTGGAAAAAGTGGTTTTTCCACACTAATACAAGTGCAAAAGTGGTTTCCTGCACCAACACAAGTGCGAAAAGTGGTTTTTCAACACTAACACAAGTGCAAAAAGTGGTTTTTCCACAATAATACAAGTGCAAAAGTGGTTTCCTGCACCAACACAAGTGCGAAAAGTGTTTTTTCAACACTAACACAAGTGCGAAAAGTGGTTTTTCAACACTATCACAAGTGCAAAAAGTGTTTTTTCCACACTAATACAAGTGCAAAAGTGGTTTCCTGCACCAACACAAGTGCGAAAAGTGGTTTTTCAACACTAACACAAGTGCGAAAAGTGGTTTTTCAACACTATCACAAGTGCAAAAAGTGTTTTTTCCACACTAATACAAGTGCAAAAGTGGTTTCCTGCACCAACACAAGTGCGAAAAGTGGTTTATCAACACTAACACAAGTGCGAAAAGTGGTTTTTCAACACTAACACAAGTGCGAAAAGTGGTTTTTCAACACTATCACAAGTGCAAAAAGTGTTTTTTCCACACTAATACAAGTGCAAAAGTGGTTTCCTGCACCAACACAAGTGCGAAAAGTGGTTTTTCAACACTAACACAAGTGCGAAAAGTGGTTTTTCAACACTAACACAAGTGCGAAAAGTGTTTTTTCCACACTAATACAAGTGCAAAAGTGGTTTCCTGCACCAACACAAGTGCGAAAAGTGGTTTTTCAACACTAACACAAGTGCGAAAAGTGGTTTTTCAACACTATCACAAGTGCAAAAAGTGTTTTTTCCACACTAATACAAGTGCAAAAGTGGTTTCCTGCACCAACACAAGTGCGAAAAGTGGTTTTTCAACACTAACACAAGTGCGAAAAAGGGGTTTTTCAACACTATCACAAGTGCAAAAAGTGGTTTTTCCACACTAATACAAGTGCAAAAGTGGTTTTCCTGCACCAACACAAGTGCGAAAAGTGGTTTTTCAACACTAACACAAGTGCGAAAAGTGTTTTTTCCACACTATTACAAGTGCAAAAGTGGTTTCCTGCACCAACACAAGTGCAAAAAGTGGTTTTTCAACACTAACACAAGTGCGAAAAGTGGTTTTTCAACACTATCACAAGTGCAAAAAGTGTTTTTTCCACACTAATACAAGTGCAAAAAGTGTTTTTTCCCCAATAATACAAGTGCAATAGTGGTTTCCTGCACCAACACAAGTGCGAAAAGTGGTTTTTCAACACTAACACAAGTGCAATAGTGGTTTCCTGCACCAACACAAGTGCGAAAAGTGGTTTTTCAACACTAACACAAGTGCGAAAAGTGGTTTTTCAACACTATCACAAGTGCAAAAAGTGTTTTTTCCACACTAATACAAGTGCAAAAAGTGTTTTTTCCCCAATAATACAAGTGCAATAGTGGTTTCCTGCACCAACACAAGTGCGAAAAGTGGTTTTTCAACACTAACACAAGTGCAATAGTGGTTTCCTGCACCAACACAAGTGCGAAAAGTGGTTTTTCAACACTAACACAAGTGCGAAAAGTGGTTTTTCAACACTAACACAAGTGCAAAAAGTGGTTTTTCCACACTAATACAAGTGCAAAAGTGGTTTCCTGCACCAACACAAGCGCGAAAAGTGGTTTTTCAACACTAACACAAGTGCGAAAAAGGGGTTTTTCAACACTATCACAAGTGCAAAAAGTGGTTTTTCCACAATAATACAAGTGCAAAAGTGGTTTCCTGCACCAACACAAGTGCGAAAAGTGTTTTTTCAACACTAACACAAGTGCGAAAAGTGGTTTTTCAACACTGTCACAAGTGCAAAAAGTGTTTTTTCACACTAATACAAGTGCAAAAGTGGTTTCCTGCACCAACACAAGTGCGAAAAGTGGTTTTTCAACACTAACACAAGTGCGAAAAGTGGTTTTTCAACACTATCACAAGTGCAAAAAGTGTTTTTTCCACACTAATACAAGTGCAAAAGTGGTTTCCTGCACCAACACAAGTGCGAAAAGTGGTTTATCAACACTAACACAAGTGCGAAAAGTGGTTTTTCAACACTAACACAAGTGCGAAAAGTGGTTTTTCAACACTATCACAAGTGCAAAAAGTGTTTTTTCCACACTAATACAAGTGCAAAAGTGGTTTCCTGCACCAACACAAGTGCGAAAAGTGGTTTTTCAACACTAACACAAGTGCGAAAAGTGGTTTTTCAACACTAACACAATTGCGAAAAGTGGTTTTTCCACACTAATACAAGTGCAAAAGTGGTTTCCTGCACCAACACAAGTGCGAAAAGTGGTTTTTCAACACTAACACAAGTGCGAAAAGTGGTTTTTCAACACTAACACAAGTGCGAAAAGTGGTTTTTCAACACTATCACAAGTGCAAAAACTGTTTTTTCCACACTAATACAAGTGCAAAAGTGGTTTCCTGCACCAACACAAGTGCGAAAAGTGGTTTTTCAACACTAACACAAGTGCAAAAAGTGGTTTTTCAACACTAACACAAGTGCGAAAAGTGGTTTTTCCACACTAATACAAGTGCAAAAGTGGTTTCCTGCACCAACACAAGTGCGAAAAGTGGTTTCCTGCACCAACACAAGTGTGAAAAGTGGTTTTTCAACACTAACACAAGTGCGAAAAGTGGTTTTTCAACACTAACACAAGTGCGAAAAGTGTTTTTTCCACACGAATACAAGTGCAAAAGTGGTTTCCTGCACCAACACAAGTGCGAAAAGTGGTTTTTCAACACTAACACAAGTGCAAAAAGTGTTTTTTCCACACTAATACAAGTGCAAAAGTGGTTTCCTGCACCAACACAAGTGCAAAAAGTGGTTTTTCAACACTAACACAAGTGCGAAAAGTGGTTTTTCAACACTAACACAAGTGCGAAAAGTGTTTTTTCCACACTATTACAAGTGCAAAAGTGGTTTCCTGCACCAACACAAGTGCGAAAAGTGGTTTTTCAACACTAACACAAGTGCGAAAAGTGGTTTTTCAACACTATCACAAGTGCAAAAAGTGTTTTTTCCACACTAATACAAGTGCAAAAAGTGTTTTTTCCCCAATAATACAAGTGCAATAGTGGTTTCCTGCACCAACACAAGTGCGAAAAGTGGTTTTTCAACACGAATACAAGTGCAATAGTGGTTTCCTGCACCAACACAAGTGCGAAAAGTGGTTTTTCAACACTAACACAAGTGCGAAAAGTGGTTTTTCAACACTATCACAAGTGCAAAAAGTGTTTTTTCCACACTAATACAAATGCAAAAGTGGTTTCCTGCACCAACACAAGTGCGAAAAGTGGTTTTTCAACACTAATACAAGTGCGAAAAGTGGTTTTTCAACACTAACACAAGTGGAAAAAGTGGTTTTTCCACACTAATACAAGTGCAAAAGTGGTTTCCTGCACCAACACAAGTGCGAAAAGTGGTTTTTCAACACTAACACAAGTGCAAAAAGTGGTTTTTCCACAATAATACAAGTGCAAAAGTGGTTTCCTGCACCAACACAAGTGCGAAAAGTGTTTTTTCAACACTAACACAAGTGCGAAAAGTGGTTTTTCAACACTATCACAAGTGCAAAAAGTGTTTTTTCCACACTAATACAAGTGCAAAAGTGGTTTCCTGCACCAACACAAGTGCGAAAAGTGGTTTTTCAACACTAACACAAGTGCGAAAAGTGGTTTTTCAACACTATCACAAGTGCAAAAAGTGTTTTTTCCACACTAATACAAGTGCAAAAGTGGTTTCCTGCACCAACACAAGTGCGAAAAGTGGTTTATCAACACTAACACAAGTGCGAAAAGTGGTTTTTCAACACTAACACAAGTGCGAAAAGTGGTTTTTCAACACTATCACAAGTGCAAAAAGTGTTTTTTCCACACTAATACAAGTGCAAAAGTGGTTTCCTGCACCAACACAAGTGCGAAAAGTGGTTTTTCAACACTAACACAAGTGCGAAAAGTGGTTTTTCAACACTAACACAAGTGCGAAAAGTGTTTTTTCCACACTAATACAAGTGCAAAAGTGGTTTCCTGCACCAACACAAGTGCGAAAAGTGGTTTTTCAACACTAACACAAGTGCGAAAAGTGGTTTTTCAACACTATCACAAGTGCAAAAAGTGTTTTTTCCACACTAATACAAGTGCAAAAGTGGTTTCCTGCACCAACACAAGTGCGAAAAGTGGTTTTTCAACACTAACACAAGTGCGAAAAAGGGGTTTTTCAACACTATCACAAGTGCAAAAAGTGGTTTTTCCACACTAATACAAGTGCAAAAGTGGTTTTCCTGCACCAACACAAGTGCGAAAAGTGGTTTTTCAACACTAACACAAGTGCGAAAAGTGTTTTTTCCACACTATTACAAGTGCAAAAGTGGTTTCCTGCACCAACACAAGTGCAAAAAGTGGTTTTTCAACACTAACACAAGTGCGAAAAGTGGTTTTTCAACACTATCACAAGTGCAAAAAGTGTTTTTTCCACACTAATACAAGTGCAAAAAGTGTTTTTTCCCCAATAATACAAGTGCAATAGTGGTTTCCTGCACCAACACAAGTGCGAAAAGTGGTTTTTCAACACTAACACAAGTGCAATAGTGGTTTCCTGCACCAACACAAGTGCGAAAAGTGGTTTTTCAACACTAACACAAGTGCGAAAAGTGGTTTTTCAACACTATCACAAGTGCAAAAAGTGTTTTTTCCACACTAATACAAGTGCAAAAAGTGTTTTTTCCCCAATAATACAAGTGCAATAGTGGTTTCCTGCACCAACACAAGTGCGAAAAGTGGTTTTTCAACACTAACACAAGTGCAATAGTGGTTTCCTGCACCAACACAAGTGCGAAAAGTGGTTTTTCAACACTAACACAAGTGCGAAAAGTGGTTTTTCAACACTAACACAAGTGCAAAAAGTGGTTTTTCCACACTAATACAAGTGCAAAAGTGGTTTCCTGCACCAACACAAGCGCGAAAAGTGGTTTTTCAACACTAACACAAGTGCGAAAAAGGGGTTTTTCAACACTATCACAAGTGCAAAAAGTGGTTTTTCCACAATAATACAAGTGCAAAAGTGGTTTCCTGCACCAACACAAGTGCGAAAAGTGTTTTTTCAACACTAACACAAGTGCGAAAAGTGGTTTTTCAACACTGTCACAAGTGCAAAAAGTGTTTTTTCACACTAATACAAGTGCAAAAGTGGTTTCCTGCACCAACACAAGTGCGAAAAGTGGTTTTTCAACACTAACACAAGTGCGAAAAGTGGTTTTTCAACACTATCACAAGTGCAAAAAGTGTTTTTTCCACACTAATACAAGTGCAAAAGTGGTTTCCTGCACCAACACAAGTGCGAAAAGTGGTTTATCAACACTAACACAAGTGCGAAAAGTGGTTTTTCAACACTAACACAAGTGCGAAAAGTGGTTTTTCAACACTATCACAAGTGCAAAAAGTGTTTTTTCCACACTAATACAAGTGCAAAAGTGGTTTCCTGCACCAACACAAGTGCGAAAAGTGGTTTTTCAACACTAACACAAGTGCGAAAAGTGGTTTTTCAACACTAACACAATTGCGAAAAGTGGTTTTTCCACACTAATACAAGTGCAAAAGTGGTTTCCTGCACCAACACAAGTGCGAAAAGTGGTTTTTCAACACTAACACAAGTGCGAAAAGTGGTTTTTCAACACTATCACTAGTGCAAAAAGTGTTTTTTCCACACTAATACAAGTGCAAAACTGGTTTCCTGCACCAACACAAGTGCGAAAAGTGGTTTTTCAACACTAACACAAGTACGAAAAAGGGGTTTTTCAACACTATCACAAGTGCAAAAAGTGGTTTTTCCACACTAATACAAGTGCAAAAGTGGTTTCCTGCACCAACACAAGTGCGAAAAGTGGCTTTTCAACACTAACACAAGTGCGAAAAGTGGTTTTTCAACACTATCACAAGTCCAAAAAGTGTTTTTTCCACACTAATACAAGTGCAAAAGTGGTTTCCTGCACCAACACAAGTGCTAAAAGTGGTTTTTCAACACGAACACAAGTGCAAAAAGTGGTTTTTCAACACTATCACAAGTGCAAAAAGTGTTTTTTCCACACTAATAGAAGTGCAAAAGTGGTTTCCTGCACCAACACAAGTGCGAAAAGTGGTTTTTCTACACTAACACAAGTGCGAAAAGTGGTTTTTCAACACTAATACTAGTGCGAAAAGTGGTTTTTCAACACTATCACAAGTGCAAAAAGTGTTTTTTCCACACTAATACAAGTGCAAAAGTGGTTTCCTGCACCAACACAAGTGCGAAAAGTGGTTTTTCAACACTAACACAAGTGCAAATAGTGGTTTTTCAACACTAACACAAGTGCGAAAAGTGGTTTTTCCACACTAATACAAGTGCAAAAGTGGTTTCCTGCACCAACACAAGTGCGAAAAGTGGTTTCCTGCACCAACACAAGTGTGAAAAGTGGTTTTTCAACACTAACACAAGTGCGAAAAGTGGTTTTTCAACACTAACACAAGTGCGAAAAGTGTTTTTTCCACACGAATACAAGTGCAAAAGTGGTTTCCTGCACCAACACAAGTGCGAAAAGTGGTTTTTCAACACTAACACAAGTGCAAAAAGTGTTTTTTCCACACTAATACAAGTGCAAAAGTGGTTTCCTGCACCAACACAAGTGCAAAAAGTGGTTTTTCAACACTAACACAAGTGCGAAAAGTGGTTTTTCAACACTAACACAAGTGCGAAAAGTGTTTTTTCCACACTATTACAAGTGCAAAAGTGGTTTCCTGCACCAACACAAGTGCGAAAAGTGGTTTTTCAACACTAACACAAGTGCGAAAAGTGGTTTTTCAACACTATCACAAGTGCAAAAAGTGTTTTTTCCACACTAATACAAGTGCAAAAAGTGTTTTTTCCCCAATAATACAAGTGCAATAGTGGTTTCCTGCACCAACACAAGTGCGAAAAGTGGTTTTTCAACACTAATACAAGTGCAATAGTGGTTTCCTGCACCAACACAAGTGCGAAAAGTGGTTTTTCAACACTAACACAAGTGCGAAAAGTGGTTTTTCAACACTATCACAAGTGCAAAAAGTGTTTTTTCCACACTAATACAAATGCAAAAGTGGTTTCCTGCACCAACACAAGTGCGAAAAGTGGTTTTTCAACACTAATACAAGTGCGAAAAGTGGTTTTTCAACACTAACACAAGTGGAAAAAGTGGTTTTTCCACACTAATACAAGTGCAAAAGTGGTTTCCTGCACCAACACAAGTGCGAAAAGTGGTTTTTCAACACTAACACAAGTGCAAAAAGTGGTTTTTCCACAATAATACAAGTGCAAAAGTGGTTTCCTGCACCAACACAAGTGCGAAAAGTGTTTTTTCAACACTAACACAAGTGCGAAAAGTGGTTTTTCAACACTATCACAAGTGCAAAAAGTGTTTTTTCCACACTAATACAAGTGCAAAAGTGGCTTCCTGCACCAACACAAGTGCGAAAAGTGGTTTTTCAACACTAACACAAGTGCGAAAAGTGGTTTTTCAACACTAACACAAGTGCAAAAAGTGTTTTTTCCACACTAATACAAGTGAAAAAGTGGTTTCCTGCACCAACACAAGTGCGAAAAGTGGTTTATCAACACTAACACAAGTGCGAAAAGTGGTTTTTCAACACTAACACAAGTGCGAAAAGTGGTTTTTCAACACTATCACAAGTGCAAAAAGTGTTTTTTCCACACTAATACAAGTGCAAAAGTGGTTTCCTGCACCAACACAAGTGCGAAAAGTGGTTTTTCAACACTAACACAAGTGCGAAAAGTGGTTTTTCAACACTAACACAAGTGCGAAAAGTGGTTTTTCCACACTAATACAAGTGCAAAAGTGGTTTCCTGCACCAACACAAGTGCGAAAAGTGGTTTTTCAACACTAACACAAGTGCGAAAAGTGGTTTTTCAACACTATCACAAGTGCAAAAAGTGTTTTTTCCACACTAATACAAGTGCAAAAGTGGTTTCCTGCACCAACACAAGTGCGAAAAGTGGTTTTTCAACACTAACACAAGTGCGAAAAAGGGGTTTTTCAACACTATCACAAGTGCAAAAAGTGGTTTTTCCACACTAATACAAGTGCAAAAGTGGTTTTCCTGCACCAACACAAGTGCGAAAAGTGGATTTTCAACACTAACACAAGTGCGAAAAGTGTTTTTTCCACACTATTACAAGTGCAAAAGTGGTTTCCTGCACCAACACAAGTGCAAAAAGTGGTTTTTCAACACTAACACAAGTGCGACAAGTGGTTTTTCAACACTATCACAAGTGCAAAAAGTGTTTTTTCCACACTAATACAAGTGCAAAAAGTGTTTTTTCCCCAATAATACAAGTGCAATAGTGGTTTCCTGCACCAACACAAGTGCGAAAAGTGGTTTTTCAACACTAACACAAGTGCAATAGTGGTTTCCTGCACCAACACAAGTGCGAAAAGTGGTTTTTCAACACTAACACAAGTGCGAAAAGTGGTTTTTCAACACTAACACAAGTGCAAAAAGTGGTTTTTCCACACTAATACAAGTGCAAAAGTGGTTTCCTGCACCAACACATGCGCGAAAAGTGGTTTTTCAACACTAACACAAGTGCGAAAAAGGGGTTTTTCAACACTATCACAAGTGCAAAAAGTGGTTTTTCCACAATAATACAAGTGCAAAAGTGGTTTCCTGCACCAACACAAGTGCGAAAAGTGTTTTTTCAACACTAACACAAGTGCGAAAAGTGGTTTTTCACCACCATCACAAGTGCAAAAAGTGTTTTTTCCACACTAATACAAGTGCAAAAGTGGTTTCCTGCACCAACACAAGTGCGAAAAGTGGTTTTTCAACACTAACACAAGTGCGAAAAGTGGTTTTTCAACACTATCACAAGTGCAAAAAGTGTTTTTTCCACACTAATACAAGTGCAAAAGTGGTTTCCTGCACCAACACAAGTGCGAAAAGTGGTTTATCAACACTAACACAAGTGCGAAAAGTGGTTTTTCAACACTAACACAAGTGCGAAAAGTGGTTTTTCAACACTATCACAAGTGCAAAAAGTGTTTTTTCCACACTAATACAAGTGCAAAAGTGGTTTCCTGCACCAACACAAGTGCGAAAAGTGGTTTTTCAACACTAACACAAGTGCAAAAAGTGGTTTTTCCACACTAATACAAGTGCAAAAGTGGTTTCCTGCACCAACACAAGTGCGAAAAGTGGTTTTTCAACACTAACACAAGTGCAAAAAGTGGTTTTTCCACACTAATACAAGTGCAAAAGTGGTTTCCTGCACCAACACAAGTGCGAAAAGTGGTTTTTCAACACTAACACAAGTGCAAAAAGTGGTTTTTCCACACTAATACAAGTGCAAAAGTGGTTTCCTGCACCAACACAAGTGCGAAAAGTGGTTTTTCAACACTAACACAAGTGCGAAAAAGGGGTTTTTCAACACTATCACAAGTGCAAAAAGTGGTTTTTCCACACTAATACAAGTGCAAAAGTGGTTTCCTGCACCAACACAAGTGCGAAAAGTGGTTTTTCAACACTAACACAAGTGCAAAAAGTGGTTTTTCCACACTAATACAAGTGCAAAAGTGGTTTCCTGCACCAACACAAGTGCGAAAAGTGGTTTTTCAACACTAACACAAGTGCGAAAAAGGGGTTTTTCAACACTATCACAAGTGCAAAAAGTGGTTTTTCCACAATAATACAAGTGCAAAAGTGGTTTCCTGCACCAACACAAGTGCGAAAAGTGTTTTTTCAACACTAACACAAGTGCGAAAAGTGGTTTTTCAACACTATCACAAGTGCAAAAAGTGTTTTTTCCACACTAATACAAGTGCAAAAGTGGTTTCCTGCACCAACACAAGTGCGAAAAGTGGTTTTTCAACACTAACACAAGTGCGAAAAGTGGTTTTTCAACACTATCACAAGTGCAAAAAGTGTTTTTTCCACACTAATACAAGTGCAAAAGTGGTTTCCTGCACCAACACAAGTGCGAAAAGTGGTTTATCAACACTAACACAAGTGCGAAAAGTGGTTTTTCAACACTAACACAAGTGCGAAAAGTGGTTTTTCAACACTATCACAAGTGCAAAAAGTGTTTTTTCCACACTAATACAAGTGCAAAAGTGGTTTCCTGCACCAACACAAGTGCGAAAAGTGGTTTTTCAACACTAACACAAGTGCGAAAAGTGGTTTTTCAACACTAACACAAGTGCGAAAAGTGGTTTTTCCACACTAATACAAGTGCAAAAGTGGTTTCCTGCACCAACACAAGTGCGAAAAGTGGTTTTTCAACACTAACACAAGTGCGAAAAGTGGTTTTTCAACACTATCACAAGTGCAAAAAGTGTTTTTTCCACACTAATACAAGTGCAAAAGTGGTTTCCTGCACCAACACAAGTGCGAAAAGTGGTTTTTCAACACTAACACAAGTGCGAAAAAGGGGTTTTTCAACACTATCACAAGTGCAAAAAGTGGTTTTTCAACACTATCACAAGTGCAAAAAGTGTTTTTTCCACACTAATACAAGTGCAAAAGTGGTTTCCTGCACCAACACAAGTGCGAAAAGTGGTTTTTCAACACTAACACAAGTGCGAAAAGTGGTTTTTCAACACTAACACAAGTGCGAAAAGTGGTTTTTCAACACTAACACAAGTGCGAAAAGTGTTTTTTCCACACTATTACAAGTGCAAAAGTGGTTTCCTGCACCCACACAAGTGCGAAAAGTGGTTTTTCAACACTAACACAAGTGCGAAAAGTGGTTTTTCAACACTATCACAAGTGCAAAAAGTGTTTTTTCCACACTAATACAAGTGCAAAAAGTGTTTTTTCCCCAATAATACAAGTGCAATAGTGGTTTCCTGCACCAACACAAGTGCGAAAAGTGGTTTTTCAACACTAACACAAGTGCAATAGTGGTTTCCTGCACCAACACAAGTGCGAAAAGTGGTTTTTCAACACTAACACAAGTGCAAAAAGTGTTTTTTCCACACTAATACAAGTGAAAAAGTGGTTTCCTGCACCAACACAAGTGCGAAAAGTGGTTTTTCAACACTAACACAAGTGCGAAAAGTGGTTTTTCAACACTAACACAAGTGCAAAAAGTGGTTTTTCCACACTAATACAAGTGCAAAAGTGGTTTCCTGCACCAACACAAGTGCGAAATGTGGTTTTTCAACACTAACACAAGTGCGAAAAAGGGGTTTTTCAACACTATCACAAGTGCAAAAAGTGGTTTTTCCACAATAATACAAGTGCAAATGTGGTTTCCTGCACCAACACAAGTGCGAAAAGTGTTTTTTCAACACTAACACAAGTGCGAAAAGTGGTTTTTCAACACTATCACAAGTGCAAAAAGTGTTTTTTCCACACTAATACAAGTGCAAAAGTGGTTTCCTGCACCAACACAAGTGCGAAAAGTGGTTTTTCAACACTAACACAAGTGCGAAAAGTGGTTTTTCAACACTATCACAAGTGCAAAAAGTGTTTTTTCCACACTAATACAAGTGCAAAAGTGGTTTCCTGCACCAACACAAGTGCGAAAAGTGGTTTATCAACACTAACACAAGTGCGAAAAGTGGTTTTTCAACACTAACACAAGTGCGAAAAAGTGGTTTTTCAACACTATCACAAGTGCAAAAAGTGTTTTTTCCACACTAATACAAGTGCAAAAGTGGTTTCCTGCACCAACACAAGTGCGAAAAGTGGTTTTTCAACACTAACACAAGTGCGAAAAGTGGTTTTTCAACACTAACACAAGTGCGAAAAGTGGTTTTTCCACACTAATACAAGTGCAAAAGTGGTTTCCTGCACCAACACAAGTGCGAAAAGTGGTTTTTCAACACTAACACAAGTGCGAAAAGTGGTTTTTCAACACTATCACAAGTGCAAAAAGTGTTTTTTCCACACTAATACAAGTGCAAAAGTGGTTTCCTGCACCAACACAAGTGCAAAAAGTGGTTTTTCAACACTAACACAAGTGCGAAAAAGGGGTTTTTCAACACTATCACAAGTGCAAAAAGTAGTTTTTCCACACTAATACAAGTGCAAAAGTGGTTTCCTGCACCAACACAAGTGCGAAAAGTGGTTTTTCAACACTAACACAAGTGCGAAAAGTGTTTTTTCCACACTATTACAAGTGCAAAAGTGGTTTCCTGCACCAACACAAGTGCAAAAAGTGGTTTTTCAACACTAACACAAGTGCGAAAAGTGGTTTTTCAACACTATCACAAGTGCAAAAAGTGTTTTTTCCACACTAATACAAGTGCAAAAAGTGTTTTTTCCCCAATAATACAAGTGCAATAGTGGTTTCCTGCACCAACACAAGTGCGAAAAGTGGTTTTTCAACACTAACACAAGTGCAATAGTGGTTTCCTGCACCAACACAAGTGCGAAAAGTGGTTTTTCAACACTAACACAAGTGCGAAAAGTGGTTTTTCAACACTAACACAAGTGCAAAAAGTGGTTTTTCCACACTAATACAAGTGCAAAAGTGGTTTCCTGCACCAACACAAGCGCGAAAAGTGGTTTTTCAACACTAACACAAGTGCGAAAAAGGGGTTTTTCAACACTATCACAAGTGCAAAAAGTGGTTTTTCCACAATAATACAAGTGCAAAAGTGGTTTCCTGCACCAACACAAGTGCGAAAAGTGTTTTTTCAACACTAACACAAGTGCGAAAAGTGGTTTTTCAACACTGTCACAAGTGCAAAAAGTGTTTTTTCACACTAATACAAGTGCAAAAGTGGTTTCCTGCACCAACACAAGTGCGAAAAGTGGTTTTTCAACACTAACACAAGTGCGAAAAGTGGTTTTTCAACACTATCACAAGTGCAAAAAGTGTTTTTTCCACACTAATACAAGTGCAAAAGTGGTTTCCTGCACCAACACAAGTGCGAAAAGTGGTTTATCAACACTAACACAAGTGCGAAAAGTGGTTTTTCAACACTAACACAAGTGCGAAAAGTGGTTTTTCAACACTATCACAAGTGCAAAAAGTGTTTTTTCCACACTAATACAAGTGCAAAAGTGGTTTCCTGCACCAACACAAGTGCGAAAAGTGGTTTTTCAACACTAACACAAGTACGAAAAAGGGGTTTTTCAACACTATCACAAGTGCAAAAAGTGGTTTTTCCACACTAATACAAGTGCAAAAGTGGTTTCCTGCACCAACACAAGTGCGAAAAGTGGCTTTTCAACACTAACACAAGTGCGAAAAGTGGTTTTTCAACACTATCACAAGTCCAAAAAGTGTTTTTTCCACACTAATACAAGTGCAAAAAGTGTTTTTTCCCCAATAATACAAGTGCAATAGTGGTTTCCTGCACCAACACAAGTGCGAAAAGTGGTTTTTCAACACTAACACAAGTGCAATAGTGGTTTCCTGCACCAACACAAGTGCGAAAAGTGGTTTTTCAACACTAACACAAGTGCGAAAAGTGGTTTTTCAACACTATCACAAGTGCAAAAAGTGTTTTTTCCACACTAATACAAGTGCAAAAAGTGTTTTTTCCCCAATAATACAAGTGCAATAGTGGTTTCCTGCACCAACACAAGTGCGAAAAGTGGTTTTTCAACACTAACACAAGTGCAATAGTGGTTTCCTGCACCAACACAAGTGCGAAAAGTGGTTTTTCAACACTAACACAAGTGCGAAAAGTGGTTTTTCAACACTAACACAAGTGCAAAAAGTGGTTTTTCCACACTAATACAAGTGCAAAAGTGGTTTCCTGCACCAACACAAGCGCGAAAAGTGGTTTTTCAACACTAACACAAGTGCGAAAAAGGGGTTTTTCAACACTATCACAAGTGCAAAAAGTGGTTTTTCCACAATAATACAAGTGCAAAAGTGGTTTCCTGCACCAACACAAGTGCGAAAAGTGTTTTTTCAACACTAACACAAGTGCGAAAAGTGGTTTTTCAACACTGTCACAAGTGCAAAAAGTGTTTTTTCACACTAATACAAGTGCAAAAGTGGTTTCCTGCACCAACACAAGTGCGAAAAGTGGTTTTTCAACACTAACACAAGTGCGAAAAGTGGTTTTTCAACACTATCACAAGTGCAAAAAGTGTTTTTTCCACACTAATACAAGTGCAAAAGTGGTTTCCTGCACCAACACAAGTGCGAAAAGTGGTTTATCAACACTAACGCAAGTGCGAAAAGTGGTTTTTCAACACTAACACAAGTGCGAAAAGTGGTTTTTCAACACTATCACAAGTGCAAAAAGTGTTTTTTCCACACTAATACAAGTGCAAAAGTGGTTTCCTGCACCAACACAAGTGCGAAAAGTGGTTTTTCAACACTAACACAAGTGCGAAAAGTGGTTTTTCAACACTAACACAATTGCGAAAAGTGGTTTTTCCACACTAATACAAGTGCAAAAGTGGTTTCCTGCACCAACACAAGTGCGAAAAGTGGTTTTTCAACACTAACACAAGTGCGAAAAGTGGTTTTTCAACACTATCACTAGTGCAAAAAGTGTTTTTTCCACACTAATACAAGTGCAAAACTGGTTTCCTGCACCAACACAAGTGCGAAAAGTGGTTTTTCAACACTAACACAAGTACGAAAAAGGGGTTTTTCAACACTATCACAAGTGCAAAAAGTGGTTTTTCCACACTAATACAAGTGCAAAAGTGGTTTCCTGCACCAACACAAGTGCGAAAAGTGGCTTTTCAACACTAACACAAGTGCGAAAAGTGGTTTTTCAACACTATCACAAGTCCAAAAAGTGTTTTTTCCACACTAATACAAGTGCAAAAGTGGTTTCCTGCACCAACACAAGTGCTAAAAGTGGTTTTTCAACACGAACACAAGTGCAAAAAGTGGTTTTTCAACACTATCACAAGTGCAAAAAGTGTTTTTTCCACACTAATAGAAGTGCAAAAGTGGTTTCCTGCACCAACACAAGTGCGAAAAGTGGTTTTTCTACACTAACACAAGTGCGAAAAGTGGTTTTTCAACACTAACACAAGTGCGAAAAGTGGTTTTTCAACACTATCACAAGTGCAAAAAGTGTTTTTTCCACACTAATACAAGTGCAAAAGTGGTTTCCTGCACCAACACAAGTGCGAAAAGTGGTTTTTCAACACTAACACAAGTGCAAAAAGTGGTTTTTCAACACTAACACAAGTGCGAAAAGTGGTTTTTCCACACTAATACAAGTGCAAAAGTGGTTTCCTGCACCAACACAAGTGCGAAAAGTGGTTTCCTGCACCAACACAAGTGTGAAAAGTGGTTTTTCAACACTAACACAAGTGCGAAAAGTGGTTTTTCAACACTAACACAAGTGCGAAAAGTGTTTTTTCCACACGAATACAAGTGCAAAAGTGGTTTCCTGCACCAACACAAGTGCGAAAAGTGGTTTTTCAACACTAACACAAGTGCAAAAAGTGTTTTTTCCACACTAATACAAGTGCAAAAGTGGTTTCCTGCACCAACACAAGTGCAAAAAGTGGTTTTTCAACACTAACACAAGTGCGAAAAGTGGTTTTTCAACACTAACACAAGTGCGAAAAGTGTTTTTTCCACACTATTACAAGTGCAAAAGTGGTTTCCTGCACCAACACAAGTGCGAAAAGTGGTTTTTCAACACTAACATAAGTGCGAAAAGTGGTTTTTCAACACTATCACAAGTGCAAAAAGTGTTTTTTCCACACTAATACAAGTGCAAAAAGTGTTTTTTCCCCAATAATACAAGTGCAATAGTGGTTTCCTGCACCAACACAAGTGCGAAAAGTGGTTTTTCAACACTAATACAAGTGCAATAGTGGTTTCCTGCACCAACACAAGTGCGAAAAGTGGTTTTTCAACACTAACACAAGTGCGAAAAGTGGTTTTTCAACACTATCACAAGTGCAAAAAGTGTTTTTTCCACACTAATACAAATGCAAAAGTGGTTTCCTGCACCAACACAAGTGCGAAAAGTGGTTTTTCAACACTAATACAAGTGCGAAAAGTGGTTTTTCAACACTAACACAAGTGGAAAAAGTGGTTTTTCCACACTAATACAAGTGCAAAAGTGGTTTCCTGCACCAACACAAGTGCGAAAAGTGGTTTTTCAACACTAACACAAGTGCAAAAAGTGGTTTTTCCACAATAATACAAGTGCAAAAGTGGTTTCCTGCACCAACACAAGTGCGAAAAGTGTTTTTTCAACACTAACACAAGTGCGAAAAGTGGTTTTTCAACACTATCACAAGTGCAAAAAGTGTTTTTTCCACACTAATACAAGTGCAAAAGTGGCTTCCTGCACCAACACAAGTGCGAAAAGTGGTTTTTCAACACTAACACAAGTGCGAAAAGTGGTTTTTCAACACTAACACAAGTGCAAAAAGTGTTTTTTCCACACTAATACAAGTGAAAAAGTGGTTTCCTGCACCAACACAAGTGCGAAAAGTGGTTTATCAACACTAACACAAGTGCGAAAAGTGGTTTTTCAACACTAACACAAGTGCGAAAAGTGGTTTTTCAAGACTATCACAAGTGCAAAAAGTGTTTTTTCCACACTAATACAAGTGCAAAAGTGGTTTCCTGCACCAACACAAGTGCGAAAAGTGGTTTTTCAACACTAACACAAGTGCGAAAAGTGGTTTTTCAACACTAACACAAGTGCGAAAAGTGGTTTTTCCACACTAATACAAGTGCAAAAGTGGTTTCCTGCACCAACACAAGTGCGAAAAGTGGTTTTTCAACACTAACACAAGTGCGAAAAGTGGTTTTTCAACACTATCACAAGTGCAAAAAGTGTTTTTTCCACACTAATACAAGTGCAAAAGTGGTTTCCTGCACCAACACAAGTGCGAAAAGTGGTTTTTCAACACTAACACAAGTGCGAAAAAGGGGTTTTTCAACACTATCACAAGTGCAAAAAGTGGTTTTTCCACACTAATACAAGTGCAAAAGTGGTTTTCCTGCACCAACACAAGTGCGAAAAGTGGTTTTTCAACACTAACACAAGTGCGAAAAGTGTTTTTTCCACACTATTACAAGTGCAAAAGTGGTTTCCTGCACCAACACAAGTGCAAAAAGTGGTTTTTCAACACTAACACAAGTGCGAAAAGTGGTTTTTCAACACTATCACAAGTGCAAAAAGTGTTTTTTCCACACTAATACAAGTGCAAAAAGTGTTTTTTCCCCAATAATACAAGTGCAATAGTGGTTTCCTGCACCAACACAAGTGCGAAAAGTGGTTTTTCAACACTAACACAAGTGCAATAGTGGTTTCCTGCACCAACACAAGTGCGAAAAGTGGTTTTTCAACACTAACACAAGTGCGAAAAGTGGTTTTTCAACACTAACACAAGTGCAAAAAGTGGTTTTTCCACACTAATACAAGTGCAAAAGTGGTTTCCTGCACCAACACATGCGCGAAAAGTGGTTTTTCAACACTAACACAAGTGCGAAAAAGGGGTTTTTCAACACTATCACAAGTGCAAAAAGTGGTTTTTCCACAATAATACAAGTGCAAAAGTGGTTTCCTGCACCAACACAAGTGCGAAAAGTGTTTTTTCAACACTAACACAAGTGCGAAAAGTGGTTTTTCACCACCATCACAAGTGCAAAAAGTGTTTTTTCCACACTAATACAAGTGCAAAAGTGGTTTCCTGCACCAACACAAGTGCGAAAAGTGGCTTTTCAACACTAACACAAGTGCGAAAAGTGGTTTTTCAACACTATCACAAGTCCAAAAAGTGTTTTTTCCACACTAATACAAGTGCAAAAGTGGTTTCCTGCACCAACACAAGTGCTAAAAGTGGTTTTTCAACACGAACACAAGTGCAAAAAGTGGTTTTTCAACACTATCACAAGTGCAAAAAGTGTTTTTTCCACACTAATAGAAGTGCAAAAGTGGTTTCCTGCACCAACACAAGTGCGAAAAGTGGTTTTTCTACACTAACACAAGTGCGAAAAGTGGTTTTTCAACACTAACACAAGTGCGAAAAGTGGTTTTTCAACACTATCACAAGTGCAAAAAGTGTTTTTTCCACACTAATACAAGTGCAAAAGTGGTTTCCTGCACCAACACAAGTGCGAAAAGTGGTTTTTCAACACTAACACAAGTGCAAAAAGTGGTTTTTCAACACTAACACAAGTGCGAAAAGTGGTTTTTCCACACTAATACAAGTGCAAAAGTGGTTTCCTGCACCAACACAAGTGCGAAAAGTGGTTTCCTGCACCAACACAAGTGTGAAAAGTGGTTTTTCAACACTAACACAAGTGCGAAAAGTGGTTTTTCAACACTAACACAAGTGCGAAAAGTGTTTTTTCCACACGAATACAAGTGCAAAAGTGGTTTCCTGCACCAACACAAGTGCGAAAAGTGGTTTTTCAACACTAACACAAGTGCAAAAAGTGTTTTTTCCACACTAATACAAGTGCAAAAGTGGTTTCCTGCACCAACACAAGTGCAAAAAGTGGTTTTTCAACACTAACACAAGTGCGAAAAGTGGTTTTTCAACACTAACACAAGTGCGAAAAGTGTTTTTTCCACACTATTACAAGTGCAAAAGTGGTTTCCTGCACCAACACAAGTGCGAAAAGTGGTTTTTCAACACTAACACAAGTGCGAAAAGTGGTTTTTCAACACTATCACAAGTGCAAAAAGTGTTTTTTCCACACTAATACAAGTGCAAAAAGTGTTTTTTCCCCAATAATACAAGTGCAATAGTGGTTTCCTGCACCAACACAAGTGCGAAAAGTGGTTTTTCAACACTAATACAAGTGCAATAGTGGTTTCCTGCACCAACACAAGTGCGAAAAGTGGTTTTTCAACACTAACACAAGTGCGAAAAGTGGTTTTTCAACACTATCACAAGTGCAAAAAGTGTTTTTTCCACACTAATACAAATGCAAAAGTGGTTTCCTGCACCAACACAAGTGCGAAAAATGGTTTTTCAACACTAATACAAGTGCGAAAAGTGGTTTTTCAACACTAACACAAGTGGAAAAAGTGGTTTTTCCACACTAATACAAGTGCAAAAGTGGTTTCCTGCACCAACACAAGTGCGAAAAGTGGTTTTTCAACACTAACACAAGTGCAAAAAGTGGTTTTTCCACAATAATACAAGTGCAAAAGTGGTTTCCTGCACCAACACAAGTGCGAAAAGTGTTTTTTCAACACTAACACAAGTGCGAAAAGTGGTTTTTCAACACTATCACAAGTGCAAAAAGTGTTTTTTCCACACTAATACAAGTGCAAAAGTGGCTTCCTGCACCAACACAAGTGCGAAAAGTGGTTTTTCAACACTAACACAAGTGCGAAAAGTAGTTTTTCAACACTAACACAAGTGCAAAAAGTGTTTTTTCCACACTAATACAAGTGAAAAAGTGGTTTCCTGCACCAACACAAGTGCGAAAAGTGGTTTATCAACACTAACACAAGTGCGAAAAGTGGTTTTTCAACACTAACACAAGTGCGAAAAGTGGTTTTTCAACACTATCACAAGTGCAAAAAGTGTTTTTTCCACACTAATACAAGTGCAAAAGTGGTTTCCTGCACCAACACAAGTGCGAAAAGTGGTTTTTCAACACTAACACAAGTGCGAAAAGTGGTTTTTCAACACTAACACAAGTGCGAAAAGTGGTTTTTCCACACTAGTACAAGTGCAAAAGTGGTTTCCTGCACCAACACAAGTGCGAAAAGTGGTTTTTCAACACTAACACAAGTGCGAAAAGTGGTTTTTCAACACTATCACAAGTGCAAAAAGTGTTTTTTCCACACTAATACAAGTGCAAAAGTGGTTTCCTGCACCAACACAAGTGCGAAAAGTGGTTTTTCAACACTAACACAAGTGCGAAAAAGGGGTTTTTCAACACTATCACAAGTGCAAAAAGTGGTTTTTCCACACTAATACAAGTGCAAAAGTGGTTTTCCTGCACCAACACAAGTGCGAAAAGTGGTTTTTCAACACTAACACAAGTGCGAAAAGTGTTTTTTCCACACTATTACAAGTGCAAAAGTGGTTTCCTGCACCAACACAAGTGCAAAAAGTGGTTTTTCAACACTAACACAAGTGCGAAAAGTGGTTTTTCAACACTATCACAAGTGCAAAAAGTGTTTTTTCCACACTAATACAAGTGCAAAAAGTGTTTTTTCCCCAATAATACAAGTGCAATAGTGGTTTCCTGCACCAACACAAGTGCGAAAAGTGGTTTTTCAACACTAACACAAGTGCAATAGTGGTTTCCTGCACCAACACAAGTGCGAAAAGTGGTTTTTCAACACTAACACAAGTGCGAAAAGTGGTTTTTCAACACTAACACAAGTGCAAAAAGTGGTTTTTCCACACTAATACAAGTGCAAAAGTGGTTTCCTGCACCAACACATGCGCGAAAAGTGGTTTTTCAACACTAACACAAGTGCGAAAAAGGGGTTTTTCAACACTATCACAAGTGCAAAAAGTGGTTTTTCCACAATAATACAAGTGCAAAAGTGGTTTCCTGCACCAACACAAGTGCGAAAAGTGTTTTTTCAACACTAACACAAGTGCGAAAAGTGGTTTTTCACCACCATCACAAGTGCAAAAAGTGTTTTTTCCACACTAATACAAGTGCAAAAGTGGTTTCCTGCACCAACACAAGTGCGAAAAGTGGTTTTTCAACACTAACACAAGTGCGAAAAGTGGTTTTTCAACACTATCACAAGTGCAAAAAGTGTTTTTTCCACACTAATACAAGTGCAAAAGTGGTTTCCTGCACCAACACAAGTGCGAAAAGTGGTTTATCAACACTAACACAAGTGCGAAAAGTGGTTTTTCAACACTAACACAAGTGCGAAAAGTGGTTTTTCAACACTATCACAAGTGCAAAAAGTGTTTTTTCCACACTAATACAAGTGCAAAAGTGGTTTCCTGCACCAACACAAGTGCGAAAAGTGGTTTTACAACACTAACACAAGTGCGAAAAGTGGTTTTTCAACACTAACACAAGTGCGAAAAGTGGTTTTTCCACACTAATACAAGTGCAAAAGTGGTTTCCTGCACCAACACAAGTGCGAAAAGTGGTTTTTCTACACTAACACAAGTGCGAAAAGTGGTTTTTCAACACTATCACAAGTGCAAAAAGTGTTTTTTCCACACTAATACAAGTGCAAAAGTGGTTTCCTGCACCAACACAAGTGCGAAAAGTGGTTTTTCAACACTAACACAAGTGCGAAAAAGGGGTTTTTCAACACTATCACAAGTGCAAAAAGTGGTTTTTCCACACTAACACAAGTGCAAAAGTGGTTTCCTGCACCAACACAAGTGCGAAAAGTGGCTTTTCAACACTAACACAAGTGCGAAAAGTGGTTTTTCAACACTATCACAAGTCCAAAAAGTGTTTTTTCCACACTAATACAAGTGCAAAAGTGGTTTCCTGCACCAACACAAGTGCTAAAAGTGGTTTTTCAACACTAACACAAGTGCAAAAAGTGGTTTTTCAACACTATCACAAGTGCAAAAAGTGTTTTTTCCACACTAATAGAAGTGCAAATGTGGTTTCCTGCACCAACACAAGTGCGAAAAGTGGTTTTTCTACACTAACACAAGTGCGAAAAGTGGTTTTTCAACACTAACACAAGTGCGAAAAGTGGTTTTTCAACACTATCACAAGTGCAAAAAGTGTTTTTTCCACACTAATACAAGTGCAAAAGTGGTTTCCTGCACCAACACAAGCGCGAAAAGTGGTTTTTCAACACTAACACAAGTGCGAAAAAGGGGTTTTTCAACACTATCACAAGTGCAAAAAGTGGTTTTTCCACAATAATACAAGTGCAAAAGTGGTTTCCTGCACCAACACAAGTGCGAAAAGTGTTTTTTCAACACTAACACAAGTGCGAAAAGTGGTTTTTCAACACTATCACAAGTGCAAAAAGTGTTTTTTCAACACTAATACAAGTGCAAAAGTGGTTTCCTGCACCAACACAAGTGCGAAAAGTGGTTTTTCAACACTAACACAAGTGCGAAAAGTGGTTTTTCAACACTATCACAAGTGCAAAAAGTGTTTTTTCCACACTAATACAAGTCCAAAAGTGGTTTCCTGCACCAACACAAGTGCGAAAAGTGGTTTATCAACACTAACACAAGTGCGAAAAGTGGTTTTTCAACACTAACACAAGTGCGAAAAGTGGTTTTTCAACACTATCACAAGTGCAAAAAGTGTTTTTTCCACACTAATACAAGTGCAAACGTGGTTTCCTGCACCAACACAAGTGCGAAAAGTGGTTTTTCAACACTAACACAAGTGCGAAAAGTGGTTTTTCAACACTAACACAAGTGCGAAAAGTGGTTTTTCCACACTAATACAAGTGCAAAAGTGGTTTCCTGCACCAACACAAGTGCGAAAAGTGGTTTTTCAACACTAACACAAGTGCGAAAAGTGGTTTTTCAACACTATCACAAGTGCAAAAAGTGTTTTTTCCACACTAATACAAGTGCAAAAGTGGTTTCCTGCACCAACACAAGTGCGAAAAGTGGTTTTTCAACACTAACACAAGTGCGAAAAAGGGGTTTTTCAACACTATCACAAGTGCAAAAAGTGGGGTTTCAACACTAATACAAGTGCAAAAGTGGTTTCCTGCACCAACACAAGTGCGAAAAGTGGCCTTTCAACACTAACACAAGTGCGAAAAGTGGTTTTTCAACACTATCACAAGTCCAAAAAGTGTTTTTTCCACACTAATACAAGTGCAAAAGTGGTTTCCTGCACCAACACAAGTGCTAAAAGTGGTTTTTCAACACTAACACAAGTGCAAAAAGTGGTTTTTCAACACTATCACAAGTGCAAAAAGTGTTTTTTTCACACTAATAGAAGTGCAAAAGTGGTTTCCTGCACCAACACAAGTGCGAAAAGTGGTTTTTCTACACTAACACAAGTGCGAAAAGTGGTTTTTCAACACTAACACAAGTGCGAAAAGTGGTTTTTCAACACTATCACAAGTGCAAAAAGTGTTTTTTCCACACTAATACAAGTGCAAAAGTGGTTTCCTGCACCAACACAAGTGCGAAAAGTGGTTTTTCAACACTAACACAAGTGCAAAAAGTGGTTTTTCAACACTAACACAAGTGCGAAAAGTGGTTTTTCCACACTAATACAAGTGCAAAAGTGGTTTCCTGCACCAACACAAGTGCGAAAAGTGGTTTCCTGCACCAACACAAGTGTGAAAAGTGGTTTTTCAACACTAACACAAGTGCGAAAAGTGGTTTTTCAACACTAACACAAGTGCGAAAAGTGTTTTTTCCACACGAATACAAGTGCAAAAGTGGTTTCCTGCACCAACACAAGTGCGAAAAGTGGTTTTTCAACACTAACACAAGTGCGAAAAGGGGTTTATCAACACTAACACAAGTGCGAAAAGTGGTTTTTCAACACTATCACAAGTGCAAAAAGTGTTTTTTCCACACTAATACAAGTGCAAAAGTGGTTTCCTGCACCAACACAAGTGCGAAAAGTGGTTTTTCAACACTAACACAAGTGCGAAAAGTGGTTTTTCAACACTATCACAAGTGCAAAAAGTGTTTTTTCCACACTAATACAAGTGCAAAAGTGGTTTCCTGCACCAACACAAGTGCGAAAAGTGGTTTATCAACACTAACACAAGTGCGAAAAGTGGTTTTTCAACACTAACACAAGTGCGAAAAGTGGTTTTTCAACACTATCACAAGTGCAAAAGTGTTTTTTCCACACTAATACAAGTGCAAAAGTGGTTTCCTGCACCAACACAAGTGCGAAAAGTGGTTTTTCAACACTAACACAAGTGCAAGTGCGAAAAGTGGTTTTTCAACACTAACACAAGTGCGAAAAGTGGTTTTTCCACACTAATACAAGTGCAAAAGTGGTTTCCTGCACCAACACAAGTGCGAAAAGTGGTTTTTCAACACTAACACAAGTGCGAAAAGTGGTTTTTCAACACTATCAGAAGTGCAAAAAGTGTTTTTTCCACACTAATACAAGTGCAAAAGTGGTTTCCTGCACCAACACAAGTGCGAAAAGTGGTTTTTCAACACTAACACAAGTGCGAAAAAGGGGTTTTTCAACACTATCACAAGTGCAAAAAGTGGTTTTTCCACACTAATACAAGTGCAAAAGTGGTTTTCCTGCACCAACACAAGTGCGAAAAGTGGTTTTTCAACACTAACACAAGTGCGAAAAGTGTTTTTTCCACACTATTACAAGTGCAAAAGTGGTTTCCTGCACCAACACAAGTGCAAAAAGTGGTTTTTCAACACTAACACAAGTGCGAAAAGTGGTTTTTCAACACTATCACAAGTGCAAAAAGTGTTTTTTCCACACTAATACAAGTGCAAAAAGTGTTTTTTCCCCAATAATACAAGTGCAATAGTGGTTTCCTGCACCAACACAAGTGCGAAAAGTGGTTTTTCAACACTAACACAAGTGCAATAGTGGTTTCCTGCACCAACACAAGTGCGAAAAGTGGTTTTTCAACACTAACACAAGTGCGAAAAGTGGTTTTTCAACACTAACACAAGTGCAAAAAGTGGTTTTTCCACACTAATACAAGTGCAAAAGTGGTTTCCTGCACCAACACATGCGCGAAAAGTGGTTTTTCAACACTAACACAAGTGCGAAAAAGGGGTTTTTCAACACTATCACAAGTGCAAAAAGTGGTTTTTCCACAATAATACAAGTGCAAAAGTGGTTTCCTGCACCAACACAAGTGCGAAAAGTGGTTTATCAACACTAACACAAGTGCGAAAAGTGGTTTTTCAACACTAACACAAGTGCGAAAAGTGGTTTTTCAACACTATCACAAGTGCAAAAAGTGTTTTTTCCACACTAATACAAGTGCAAACGTGGTTTCCTGCACCAACACAAGTGCGAAAAGTGGTTTTTCAACACTAACACAAGTGCGAAAAGTGGTTTTTCAACACTAACACAAGTGCGAAAAGTGGTTTTCCACACTAATACAAGTGCAAAAGTGGTTTCCTGCACCAACACAAGTGCGAAAAGTGGTTTTTCAACACTAACACAAGTGTGAAAAGTGTTTTTTCCACACGAATACAAGTGCAAAAGTGGTTTCCTGCACCAACACAAGTGCGAAAAGTGGTTTTTCAACACTAACACAAGTGCGAAAAGGGGTTTATCAACACTAACACAAGTGCGAAAAGTGGTTTTTCAACACTATCACAAGTGCAAAAAGTGTTTTTTCCACACTAATACAAGTGCAAAAGTGGTTTCCTGCACCAACACAAGTGCGAAAAGTGGTTTTTCAACACTAACACAAGTGCGAAAAGTGGTTTTTCAACACTAACACAATTGCGAAAAGTGGTTTTTCCACACTAATACAAGTGCAAAAGTGGTTTCCTGCACCAACACAAGTGCGAAAAGTGGTTTTTCAACACTAACACATGTGCGAAAAGTGGTTTTTCAACACTATCACTTGTGCAAAAAGTGTTTTTTCCACACTAATACAAGTGCAAAACTGGTTTCCTGCACCAACACAAGTGCGAAAAGTGGTTTTTCAACACTAACACAAGTGCAAAAAGTGGTTTTTCAACACTAACACAAGTGCGAAAAGTGGTTTTTCCACACTAATACAAGTGCAAAAGTGGTTTCCTGCACCAACACAAGTGCGAAAAGTGGTTTCCTGCACCAACACAAGTGTGAAAAGTGGTTTTTCAACACTAACACAAGTGCGAAAAGTGGTTTTTCAACACTAACACAAGTGCGAAAAGTGTTTTTTCCACACGAATACAAGTGCAAAAGTGGTTTCCTGCACCAACACAAGTGCGAAAAGTGGTTTTTCAACACTAACACAAGTGCAAAAAGTGTTTTTTCCACACTAATACAAGTGCAAAAGTGGTTTCCTGCACCAACACAAGTGCAAAAAGTGGTTTTTCAACACTAACACAAGTGCGAAAAGTGGTTTTTCAACACTAACACAAGTGCGAAAAGTGTTTTTTCCACACTATTACAAGTGCAAAAGTGGTTTCCTGCACCAACACAAGTGCGAAAAGTGGTTTTTCAACACTAACACAAGTGCGAAAAGTGGTTTTTCAACACTATCACAAGTGCAAAAAGTGTTTTTTCCACACTAATACAAGTGCAAAAAGTGTTTTTTCCCCAATAATACAAGTGCAATAGTGGTTTCCTGCACCAACACAAGTGCGAAAAGTGGTTTTTCAACACTAATACAAGTGCAATAGTGGTTTCCTGCACCAACACAAGTGCGAAAAGTGGTTTTTCAACACTAACACAAGTGCGAAAAGTGGTTTTTCAACACTATCACAAGTGCAAAAAGTGTTTTTTCCACACTAATACAAATGCAAAAGTGGTTTCCTGCACCAACACAAGTGCGAAAAGTGGTTTTTCAACACTAATACAAGTGCGAAAAGTGGTTTTTCAACACTAACACAAGTGGAAAAAGTGGTTTTTCCACACTAATACAAGTGCAAAAGTGGTTTCCTGCACCAACACAAGTGCGAAAAGTGGTTTTTCAACACTAACACAAGTGCAAAAAGTGGTTTGTCCACAATAATACAAGTGCAAAAGTGGTTTCCTGCACCAACACAAGTGCGAAAAGTGTTTTTTCAACACTAACACAAGTGCGAAAAGTGGTTTTTCAACACTATCACAAGTGCAAAAAGTGTTTTTTCCACACTAATACAAGTGCAAAAGTGGCTTCCTGCACCAACACAAGTGCGAAAAGTGGTTTTTCAACACTAACACAAGTGCGAAAAGTGGTTTTTCAACACTAACACAAGTGCAAAAAGTGTTTTTTCCACACTAATACAAGTGAAAAAGTGGTTTCCTGCACCAACACAAGTGCGAAAAGTGGTTTATCAACACTAACACAAGTGCGAAAAGTGGTTTTTCAACACTAACACAAGTGCGAAAAGTGGTTTTTCAACACTATCACAAGTGCAAAAAGTGTTTTTTCCACACTAATACAAGTGCAAAAGTGGTTTCCTGCACCAACACAAGTGCGAAAAGTGGTTTTTCAACACTAACACAAGTGCGAAAAGTGGTTTTTCAACACTAACACAAGTGCGAAAAGTGGTTTTTCCACACTAATACAAGTGCAAAAGTGGTTTCCTGCACCAACACAAGTGCGAAAAGTGGTTTTTCAACACTAACACAAGTGCGAAAAGTGGTTTTTCAACACTATCACAAGTGCAAAAAGTGGTTTTTCCACACTAATACAAGTGCAAAAGTGGTTTCCTGCACCAACACAAGTGCGAAAAGTGGTTTTTCAACACTAACACAAGTGCGAAAAAGGGGTTTTTCAACACTAACACAAGTGCGAAAAGTGGTTTTTCCACACTAATACAAGTGCAAAAGTGGTTTCCTGCACCAACACAAGTGCGAAAAGTGGTTTTTCAACACTAACACAAGTGCGAAAAAGGGGTTTTTCAACACTATCACAAGTGCAAAAAGTGGTTTTTCCACACTAATACAAGTGCAAAAGTGGTTTTCCTGCACCAACACAAGTGCGAAAAGTGGTTTTTCAACACTAACACAAGTGCGAAAAGTGTTTTTTCCACACTATTACAAGTGCAAAAGTGGTTTCCTGCACCAACACAAGTGCAAAAAGTGGTTTTTCAACACTAACACAAGTGCGAAAAGTGGTTTTTCAACACTATCACAAGTGCAAAAAGTGTTTTTTCCACACTAATACAAGTGCAAAAAGTGTTTTTTCCCCAATAATACAAGTGCAATAGTGGTTTCCTGCACCAACACAAGTGCGAAAAGTGGTTTTTCAACACTAACACAAGTGCAATAGTGGTTTCCTGCACCAACACAAGTGCGAAAAGTGGTTTTTCAACACTAACACAAGTGCGAAAAGTGGTTTTTCAACACTAACACAAGTGCAAAAAGTGGTTTTTCCACACTAATACAAGTGCAAAAGTGGTTTCCTGCACCAACACATGCGCGAAAAGTGGTTTTTCAACACTAACACAAGTGCGAAAAAGGGGTTTTTCAACACTATCACAAGTGCAAAAAGTGGTTTTTCCACAATAATACAAGTGCAAAAGTGGTTTCCTGCACCAACACAAGTGCGAAAAGTGTTTTTTCAACACTAACACAAGTGCAAAAAGTGGTTTTTCACCACCATCACAAGTGCAAAAAGTGTTTTTTCCACACTAATGCAAGTGCAAAAGTGGTTTCCTGCACCAACACAAGTGCGAAAAGTGGTTTTTCAACACTAACACAAGTGCGAAAAGTGGTTTTTCAACACTATCACAAGTGCAAAAAGTGTTTTTTCCACACTAATACAAGTGCAAAAGTGGTTTCCTGCACCAACACAAGTGCGAAAAGCGGTTTATCAACACTAACACAAGTGCGAAAAGTGGTTTTTCAACACTAACACAAGTGCGAAAAGTGGTTTTTCAACACTATCACAAGTGCAAAAAGTGTTTTTTCCACACTAATACAAGTGCAAAAGTGGTTTCCTGCACCAACACAAGTGCGAAAAGCGGTTTATCAACACTAACACAAGTGCGAAAAGTGGTTTTACAACACTAACACAAGTGCGAAAAGTGGTTTTTCAACACTAACACAAGTGCGAAAAGTGGTTTTTCCACACTAATACAAGTGCAAAAGTGGTTTCCTGCACCAACACAAGTGCGAAAAGTGGTTTTTCTACACTAACACAAGTGCGAAAAGTGGTTTTTCAACACTATCACAAGTGCAAAAAGTGTTTTTTCCACACTAATACAAGTGCAAAAGTGGTTTCCTGCACCAACACAAGTGCGAAAAGTGGTTTTTCAACACTAACACAAGTGCGAAAAAGGGGTTTTTCAACACTATCACAAGTGCAAAAAGTGGTTTTTCCACACTAACACAAGTGCAAAAGTGGTTTCCTGCACCAACACAAGTGCGAAAAGTGGCTTTTCAACACTAACACAAGTGCGAAAAGTGGTTTTTCAACACTATCACAAGTCCAAAAAGTGTTTTTTCCACACTAATACAAGTGCAAAAGTGGTTTCCTGCACCAACACAAGTGCGAAAAGTGGTTTTTCAACACTAACACAAGTGCGAAAAAGGGGTTTTTCAACACTATCACAAGTGCAAAAAGTGGTTTTTCCACACTAACACAAGTGCAAAAGTGGTTTCCTGCACCAACACAAGTGCGAAAAGTGGCTTTTCAACACTAACACAAGTGCGAAAAGTGGTTTTTCAACACTATCACAAGTCCAAAAAGTGTTTTTTCCACACTAATACAAGTGCAAAAGTGGTTTCCTGCACCAACACAAGTGCTAAAAGTGGTTTTTCAACACTAACACAAGTGCAAAAAGTGGTTTTTCAACACTATCACAAGTGCAAAAAGTGTTTTTTCCACACTAATAGAAGTGCAAATGTGGTTTCCTGCACCAACACAAGTGCGAAAAGTGGTTTTTCTACACTAACACAAGTGCGAAAAGTGGTTTTTCAACACTAACACAAGTGCGAAAAGTGGTTTTTCAACACTATCACAAGTGCAAAAAGTGTTTTTTCCACACTAATACAAGTGCAAAAGTGGTTTCCTGCACCAACACAAGTGCGAAAAGTGGTTTTTCAACACTAACACAAGTGCGAAAAAGGGGTTTTTCAACACTATCACAAGTGCAAAAAGTGGTTTTTCCACACTAACACAAGTGCAAAAGTGGTTTCCTGCACCAACACAAGTGCGAAAAGTGGCTTTTCAACACTAACACAAGTGCGAAAAGTGGTTTTTCAACACTATCACAAGTCCAAAAAGTGTTTTTTCCACACGAATACAAGTGCAAAAGTGGTTTCCTGCACCAACACAAGTGCGAAAAGTGGTTTTTCAACACTAACACAAGTGCAAAAAGTGTTTTTTCCACACTAATACAAGTGCAAAAGTGGTTTCCTGCACCAACACAAGTGCAAAAAGTGGTTTTTCAACACTAACACAAGTGCGAAAAGTGGTTTTTCAACACTAACACAAGTGCGAAAAGTGTTTTTTCCACACTATTACAAGTGCAAAAGTGGTTTCCTGCACCAACACAAGTGCGAAAAGTGGTTTTTCAACACTAACACAAGTGCGAAAAGTGGTTTTTCAACACTATCACAAGTGCAAAAAGTGTTTTTTCCACACTAATACAAGTGCAAAAAGTGTTTTTTCCCCAATAATACAAGTGCAATAGTGGTTTCCTGCACCAACACAAGTGCGAAAAGTGGTTTTTCAACACTAATACAAGTGCAATAGTGGTTTCCTGCACCAACACAAGTGCGAAAAGTGGTTTTTCAACACTAACACAAGTGCGAAAAGTGGTTTTTCAACACTATCACAAGTGCAAAAAGTGTTTTTTCCACACTAATACAAATGCAAAAGTGGTTTCCTGCACCAACACAAGTGCGAAAAGTGGTTTTTCAACACTAATACAAGTGCGAAAAGTGGTTTTTCAACACTAACACAAGTGGAAAAAGTGGTTTTTCCACACTAATACAAGTGCAAAAGTGGTTTCCTGCACCAACACAAGTGCGAAAAGTGGTTTTTCAACACTAACACAAGTGCAAAAAGTGGTTTGTCCACAATAATACAAGTGCAAAAGTGGTTTCCTGCACCAACACAAGTGCGAAAAGTGTTTTTTCAACACTAACACAAGTGCGAAAAGTGGTTTTTCAACACTATCACAAGTGCAAAAAGTGTTTTTTCCACACTAATACAAGTGCAAAAGTGGCTTCCTGCACCAACACAAGTGCGAAAAGTGGTTTTTCAACACTAACACAAGTGCGAAAAGTGGTTTTTCAACACTAACACAAGTGCAAAAAGTGTTTTTTCCACACTAATACAAGTGAAAAAGTGGTTTCCTGCACCAACACAAGTGCGAAAAGTGGTTTATCAACACTAACACAAGTGCGAAAAGTGGTTTTTC
Source organism: Myxine glutinosa (assembly GCF_964187855.1). Classification (NCBI taxonomy): domain Eukaryota; kingdom Metazoa; phylum Chordata; class Myxini; order Myxiniformes; family Myxinidae; genus Myxine; species Myxine glutinosa. Next base: position 42,900 of record NW_027617753.1, read on the forward strand.
AACACTAACACAAGTGCGAAAAGTGGTTTTTCAACACTATCACAAGTGCAAAAAGTGTTTTTTCCACACTAATACAAGTGCAAAAGTGGTTTCCTGCACCAACACAAGTGCGAAAAGTGGTTTTTCAACACTAACACAAGTGCGAAAAGTGGTTTTTCAACACTAACACAAGTGCGAAAAGTGGTTTTTCCACACTAATACAAGTGCAAAAGTGGTTTCCTGCACCAACACAAGTGCGAAAAGTGGTTTTTCAACACTAACACAAGTGCGAAAAGTGGTTTTTCAACACTATCACAAGTGCAAAAAGTGTTTTTTCCACACTAATACAAGTGCAAAAGTGGTTTCCTGCACCAACACAAGTGCGAAAAGTGGTTTTTCAACACTAACACAAGTGCGAAAAAGGGGTTTTTCAACACTATCACAAGTGCAAAAAGTGGTTTTTCCACACTAATACAAGTGCAAAAGTGGTTTTCCTGCACCAACACAAGTGCGAAAAGTGGTTTTTCAACACTAACACAAGTGCGAAAAGTGTTTTTTCCACACTATTACAAGTGCAAAAGTGGTTTCCTGCACCAACACAAGTGCAAAAAGTGGTTTTTCAACACTAACACAAGTGCGAAAAGTGGTTTTTCAACACTATCACAAGTGCAAAAAGTGTTTTTTCCACACTAATACAAGTGCAAAAAGTGTTTTTTCCCCAATAATACAAGTGCAATAGTGGTTTCCTGCACCAACACAAGTGCGAAAAGTGGTTTTTCAACACTAACACAAGTGCAATAGTGGTTTCCTGCACCAACACAAGTGCGAAAAGTGGTTTTTCAACACTAACACAAGTGCGAAAAGTGGTTTTTCAACACTAACACAAGTGCAAAAAGTGGTTTTTCCACACTAATACAAGTGCAAAAGTGGTTTCCTGCACCAACACATGCGCGAAAAGTGGTTTTTCAACACTAACACAAGTGCGAAAAAGGGGTTTTTCAACACTATCACAAGTGCAAAAAGTGGTTTTTCCACAATAATACAAGTGCAAAAGTGGTTTCCTGCACCAACACAAGTGCGAAAAGTGTTTTTTCAACACTAACACAAGTGCAAAAAGTGGTTTTTCACCACCATCACAAGTGCAAAAAGTGTTTTTTCCACACTAATGCAAGTGCAAAAGTGGTTTCCTGCACCAACACAAGTGCGAAAAGTGGTTTTTCAACACTAACACAAGTGCGAAAAGTGGTTTTTCAACACTATCACAAGTGCAAAAAGTGTTTTTTCCACACTAATACAAGTGCAAAAGTGGTTTCCTGCACCAACACAAGTGCGAAAAGTGGTTTATCAACACTAACACAAGTGCGAAAAGTGGTTTTTCAACACTAACACAAGTGCGAAAAGTGGTTTTTCAACACTATCACAAGTGCAAAAAGTGTTTTTTCCACACTAATACAAGTGCAAAAGTGGTTTCCTGCACCAACACAAGTGCGAAAAGTGGTTTTACAACACTAACACAAGTGCGAAAAGTGGTTTTACCACACTAATACAAGTGCAAAAGTGGTTTCCTGCACCAACACAAGTGCGAAAAGTGGTTTTTCTACACTAACACAAGTGCGAAAAGTGGTTTTTCAACACTATCACAAGTGCAAAAAGTGTTTTTTCCACACTAATACAAGTGCAAAAGTGGTTTCCTGCACCAACACAAGTGCGAAAAGTGGTTTTTCAACACTAACACAAGTGCGAAAAAGGGGTTTTTCAACACTATCACAAGTGCAAAAAGTGGTTTTTCCACACTAACACAAGTGCAAAAGTGGTTTCCTGCACCAACACAAGTGCGAAAAGTGGCTTTTCAACACTAACACAAGTGCGAAAAGTGGTTTTTCCACACTAATACAAGTGCAAAAGTGGTTTCCTGCACCAACACAAGTGCGAAAAGTGGTTTTTCTACACTAACACAAGTGCGAAAAGTGGTTTTTCAACACTATCACAAGTGCAAAAAGTGTTTTTTCCACACTAATACAAGTGCAAAAGTGGTTTCCTGCACCAACACAAGTGCGAAAAGTGGTTTTTCAACACTAACACAAGTGCGAAAAAGGGGTTTTTCAACACTATCACAAGTGCAAAAAGTGGTTTTTCCACACTAACACAAGTGCAAAAGTGGTTTCCTGCACCAACACAAGTGCGAAAAGTGGCTTTTCAACACTAACACAAGTGCGAAAAGTGGTTTTTCAACACTATCACAAGTCCAAAAAGTGTTTTTTCCACACTAATACAAGTGCAAAAGTGGTTTCCTGCACCAACACAAGTGCGAAAAGTGGTTTTTCAACACTAACACAAGTGCGAAAAAGGGGTTTTTCAACACTATCACAAGTGCAAAAAGTGGTTTTTCCACACTAACACAAGTGCAAAAGTGGTTTCCTGCACCAACACAAGTGCGAAAAGTGGCTTTTCAACACTAACACAAGTGCGAAAAGTGGTTTTTCAACACTATCACAAGTCCAAAAAGTGTTTTTTCCACACTAATACAAGTGCAAAAGTGGTTTCCTGCACCAACACAAGTGCTAAAAGTGGTTTTTCAACACTAACACAAGTGCAAAAAGTGGTTTTTCAACACTATCACAAGTGCAAAAAGTGTTTTTTCCACACTAATAGAAGTGCAAATGTGGTTTCCTGCACCAACACAAGTGCGAAAAGTGGTTTTTCTACACTAACACAAGTGCGAAAAGTGGTTTTTCAACACTAACACAAGTGCGAAAAGTGGTTTTTCAACACTATCACAAGTGCAAAAAGTGTTTTTTCCACACTAATACAAGTGCAAAAGTGGTTTCCTGCACCAACACAAGTGCGAAAAGTGGTTTTTCAACACTAACACAAGTGCGAAAAAGGGGTTTTTCAACACTATCACAAGTGCAAAAAGTGGTTTTTCCACACTAACACAAGTGCAAAAGTGGTTTCCTGCACCAACACAAGTGCGAAAAGTGGCTTTTCAACACTAACACAAGTGCGAAAAGTGGTTTTTCAACACTATCACAAGTCCAAAAAGTGTTTTTTTCCACACTAATACAAGTGCAAAAGTGGTTTCCTGCACCAACACAAGTGCTAAAAGTGGTTTTTCAACACTAACACAAGTGCAAAAAGTGGTTTTTCAACACTATCACAAGTGCAAAAAGTGTTTTTTCCACACTAATAGAAGTGCAAATGTGGTTTCCTGCACCAACACAAGTGCGAAAAGTGGTTTTTCTACACTAACACAAGTGCGAAAAGTGGTTTTTCAACACTAACACAAGTGCGAAAAGTGGTTTTTCAACACTATCACAAGTGCAAAAAGTGTTTTTTCCACACTAATACAAGTGCAAAAGTGGTTTCCTGCACCAACACAAGCGCAAAAAGTGGTTTTTCAACACTAACACAAGTGCGAAAAAGGGGTTTTTCAACACTATCACAAGTGCAAAAAGTGGTTTTTCCACAATAATACAAGTGCAAAAGTGGTTTCCTGCACCAACACAAGTGCGAAAAGTGTTTTTTCAACACTAACACAAGTGCGAAAAGTGGTTTTTCAACACTATCACAAGTGCAAAAAGTGTTTTTTCAACACTAATACAAGTGCAAAAGTGGTTTCCTGCACCAACACAAGTGCGAAAAGTGGTTTTTCAACACTAACACAAGTGCGAAAAGTGGTTTTTCAACACTATCACAAGTGCAAAAAGTGTTTTTTCCACACTAATACAAGTCCAAAAGTGGTTTCCTGCACCAACACAAGTGCGAAAAGTGGTTTATCAACACTAACACAAGTGCGAAAAGTGGTTTTTCAACACTAACACAAGTGCGAAAAGTGGTTTTTCAACACTATCACAAGTGCAAAAAGTGTTTTTTCCACACTAATGCAAGTGCAAACGTGGTTTCCTGCACCAACACAAGTGCGAAAAGTGGTTTTTCAACACTAACACAAGTGCGAAAAGTGGTTTTTCAACACTAACACAAGTGCGAAAAGTGGTTTTTCCACACTAATACAAGTGCAAAAGTGGTTTCCTGCACCAACACAAGTGCGAAAAGTGGTTTTTCAACACTAACACAAGTGCGAAAAGTGGTTTTTCAACACTATCACAAGTGCAAAAAGTGTTTTTTCCACACTAATACAAGTGCAAAAGTGGTTTCCTGCACCAACACAAGTGCGAAAAGTGGTTTTTCAACACTAACACAAGTGCGAAAAAGGGGTTTTTCAACACTATCACAAGTGCAAAAAGTGGGGTTTCAACACTAATACAAGTGCAAAAGTGGTTTCCTGCACCAACACAAGTGCGAAAAGTGGCCTTTCAACACTAACACAAGTGCGAAAAGTGGTTTTTCAACACTATCACAAGTCCAAAAAGTGTTTTTTCCACACTAATACAAGTGCAAAAGTGGTTTCCTGCACCAACACAAGTGCTAAAAGTGGTTTTTCAACACTAACACAAGTGCAAAAAGTGGTTTTTCAACACTATCACAAGTGCAAAAAGTGTTTTTTTCACACTAATAGAAGTGCAAAAGTGGTTTCCTGCACCAACACAAGTGCGAAAAGTGGTTTTTCTACACTAACACAAGTGCGAAAAGTGGTTTTTCAACACTAACACAAGTGCGAAAAGTGGTTTTTCAACACTATCACAAGTGCAAAAAGTGTTTTTTCCACACTAATACAAGTGCAAAAGTGGTTTCCTGCACCAACACAAGTGCGAAAAGTGGTTTTTCAACACTAACACAAGTGCAAAAAGTGGTTTTTCAACACTAACACAAGTGCGAAAAGTGGTTTTTCCACACTAATACAAGTGCAAAAGTGGTTTCCTGCACCAACACAAGTGCGAAAAGTGGTTTCCTGCACCAACACAAGTGTGAAAAGTGGTTTTTCAACACTAACACAAGTGCGAAAAGTGGTTTTTCAACACTAACACAAGTGCGAAAAGTGTTTTTTCCACACGAATACAAGTGCAAAAGTGGTTTCCTGCACCAACACAAGTGCGAAAAGTGGTTTTTCAACACTAACACAAGTGCGAAAAGGGGTTTATCAACACTAACACAAGTGCGAAAAGTGGTTTTTCAACACTATCACAAGTGCAAAAAGTGTTTTTTCCACACTAATACAAGTGCAAAAGTGGTTTCCTGCACCAACACAAGTGCGAAAAGTGGTTTTTCAACACTAACACAAGTGCGAAAAGTGGTTTTTCAACACTATCACAAGTGCAAAAAGTGTTTTTTCCACACTAATACAAGTGCAAAAGTGGTTTCCTGCACCAACACAAGTGTGAAAAGTGGTTTATCAACACTAACACAAGTGCGAAAAGTGGTTTTTCAACACTAACACAAGTGCGAAAAGTGGTTTTTCAACACTATCACAAGTGCAAAAGTGTTTTTTCCACACTAATACAAGTGCAAAAGTGGTTTCCTGCACCAACACAAGTGCGAAAAGTGGTTTTTCAACACTAACACAAGTGCAAGTGCGAAAAGTGGTTTTTCAACACTAACACAAGTGCGAAAAGTGGTTTTTCCACACTAATACAAGTGCAAAAGTGGTTTCCTGCACCAACACAAGTGCGAAAAGTGGTTTTTCAACACTAACACAAGTGCGAAAAGTGGTTTTTCAACACTATCAGAAGTGCAAAAAGTGTTTTTTCCACACTAATACAAGTGCAAAAGTGGTTTCCTGCACCAACACAAGTGCGAAAAGTGGTTTTTCAACACTAACACAAGTGCGAAAAAGGGGTTTTTCAACACTATCACAAGTGCAAAAAGTGGTTTTTCCACACTAATACAAGTGCAAAAGTGGTTTTCCTGCACCAACACAAGTGCGAAAAGTGGTTTTTCAACACTAACACAAGTGCGAAAAGTGTTTTTTCCACACTATTACAAGTGCAAAAGTGGTTTCCTGCACCAACACAAGTGCAAAAAGTGGTTTTTCAACACTAACACAAGTGCGAAAAGTGGTTTTTCAACACTATCACAAGTGCAAAAAGTGTTTTTTCCACACTAATACAAGTGCAAAAAGTGTTTTTTCCCCAATAATACAAGTGCAATAGTGGTTTCCTGCACCAACACAAGTGCGAAAAGTGGTTTTTCAACACTAACACAAGTGCAATAGTGGTTTCCTGCACCAACACAAGTGCGAAAAGTGGTTTTTCAACACTAACACAAGTGCGAAAAGTGGTTTTTCAACACTAACACAAGTGCAAAAAGTGGTTTTTCCACACTAATACAAGTGCAAAAGTGGTTTCCTGCACCAACACATGCGTGAAAAGTGGTTTTTCAACACTAACACAAGTGCGAAAAAGGGGTTTTTCAACACTATCACAAGTGCAAAAAGTGGTTTTTCCACAATAATACAAGTGCAAAAGTGGTTTCCTGCACCAACACAAGTGCGAAAAGTGGTTTATCAACACTAACACAAGTGCGAAAAGTGGTTTTTCAACACTAACACAAGTGCGAAAAGTGGTTTTTCAACACTATCACAAGTGCAAAAAGTGTTTTTTCCACACTAATACAAGTGCAAACGTGGTTTCCTGCACCAACACAAGTGCGAAAAGTGGTTTTTCAACACTAACACAAGTGCGAAAAGTGGTTTTTCAACACTAACACAAGTGCGAAAAGTGGTTTTCCACACTAATACAAGTGCAAAAGTGGTTTCCTGCACCAACACAAGTGCGAAAAGTGGTTCTTCAACACTAACACAAGTGCGAAAAGTGTTTTTTCCACACGAATACAAGTGCAAAAGTGGTTTCCTGCACCAACACAAGTGCGAAAAGTGGTTTTTCAACACTAACACAAGTGCGAAAAGGGGTTTATCAACACTAACACAAGTGCGAAAAGTGGTTTTTCAACACTATCACAAGTGCAAAAAGTGTTTTTTCCACACTAATACAAGTGCAAAAGTGGTTTCCTGCACCAACACAAGTGCGAAAAGTGGTTTTTCAACACTAACACAAGTGCGAAAAGTGGTTTTTCAACACTAACACAATTGCGAAAAGTGGTTTTTCCACACTAATACAAGTGCAAAAGTGGTTTCCTGCACCAACACAAGTGCGAAAAGTGGTTTTTCAACACTAACACAAGTGCGAAAAGTGGTTTTTCAACACTATCACTAGTGCAAAAAGTGTTTTTTCCACACTAATACAAGTGCAAAACTGGTTTCCTGCACCAACACAAGTGCGAAAAGTGGTTTTTCAACACTAACACAAGTACGAAAAAGGGGTTTTTCAACACTATCACAAGTGCAAAAAGTGGTTTTTCCACACTAATACAAGTGCAAAAGTGGTTTCCTGCACCAACACAAGTGCGAAAAGTGGCTTTTCAACACTAACACAAGTGCGAAAAGTGGTTTTTCAACACTATCACAAGTCCAAAAAGTGTTTTTTCCACACTAATACAAGTGCAAAAGTGGTTTCCTGCACCAACACAAGTGCTAAAAGTGGTTTTTCAACACGAACACAAGTGCAAAAAGTGGTTTTTCAACACTATCACAAGTGCAAAAAGTGTTTTTTCCACACTAATAGAAGTGCAAAAGTGGTTTCCTGCACCAACACAAGTGCGAAAAGTGGTTTTTCTACACTAACACAAGTGCGAAAAGTGGTTTTTCAACACTAACACAAGTGCGAAAAGTGGTTTTTCAACACTATCACAAGTGCAAAAAGTGTTTTTTCCACACTAATACAAGTGCAAAAGTGGTTTCCTGCACCAACACAAGTGCGAAAAGTGGTTTTTCAACACTAACACAAGTGCAAAAAGTGGTTTTTCAACACTAACACAAGTGCGAAAAGTGGTTTTTCCACACTAATACAAGTGCAAAAGTGGTTTCCTGCACCAACACAAGTGCGAAAAGTGGTTTCCTGCACCAACACAAGTGTGAAAAGTGGCTTTTCAACACTAACACAAGTGCGAAAAGTGGTTTTTCAACACTATCACAAGTCCAAAAAGTGTTTTTTCCACACTAATACAAGTGCAAAAGTGGTTTCCTGCACCAACACAAGTGCTAAAAGTGGTTTTTCAACACGAACACAAGTGCAAAAAGTGGTTTTTCAACACTATCACAAGTGCAAAAAGTGTTTTTTCCACACTAATAGAAGTGCAAAAGTGGTTTCCTGCACCAACACAAGTGCGAAAAGTGGTTTTTCTACACTAACACAAGTGCGAAAAGTGGTTTTTCAACACTAACACAAGTGCGAAAAGTGGTTTTTCAACACTATCACAAGTGCAAAAAGTGTTTTTTCCACACTAATACAAGTGCAAAAGTGGTTTCCTGCACCAACACAAGTGCGAAAAGTGGTTTTTCAACACTAACACAAGTGCAAAAAGTGGTTTTTCAACACTAACACAAGTGCGAAAAGTGGTTTTTCCACACTAATACAAGTGCAAAAGTGGTTTCCTGCACCAACACAAGTGCGAAAAGTGGTTTCCTGCACCAACACAAGTGTGAAAAGTGGTTTTTCAACACTAACACAAGTGCGAAAAGTGGTTTTTCAACACTAACACAAGTGCGAAAAGTGTTTTTTCCACACGAATACAAGTGCAAAAGTGGTTTCCTGCACCAACACAAGTGCGAAAAGTGGTTTTTCAACACTAACACAAGTGCAAAAAGTGTTTTTTCCACACTAATACAAGTGCAAAAGTGGTTTCCTGCACCAACACAAGTGCAAAAAGTGGTTTTTCAACACTAACACAAGTGCGAAAAGTGGTTTTTCAACACTAACACAAGTGCGAAAAGTGTTTTTTCCACACTATTACAAGTGCAAAAGTGGTTTCCTGCACCAACACAAGTGCGAAAAGTGGTTTTTCAACACTAACACAAGTGCGAAAAGTGGTTTTTCAACACTATCACAAGTGCAAAAAGTGTTTTTTCCACACTAATACAAGTGCAAAAAGTGTTTTTTCCCCAATAATACAAGTGCAATAGTGGTTTCCTGCACCAACACAAGTGCGAAAAGTGGTTTTTCAACACTAATACAAGTGCAATAGTGGTTTCCTGCACCAACACAAGTGCGAAAAGTGGTTTTTCAACACTAACACAAGTGCGAAAAGTGGTTTTTCAACACTATCACAAGTGCAAAAAGTGTTTTTTCCACACTAATACAAATGCAAAAGTGGTTTCCTGCACCAACACAAGTGCGAAAAATGGTTTTTCAACACTAATACAAGTGCGAAAAGTGGTTTTTCAACACTAACACAAGTGGAAAAAGTGGTTTTTCCACACTAATACAAGTGCAAAAGTGGTTTCCTGCACCAACACAAGTGCGAAAAGTGGTTTTTCAACACTAACACAAGTGCAAAAAGTGGTTTTTCCACAATAATACAAGTGCAAAAGTGGTTTCCTGCACCAACACAAGTGCGAAAAGTGTTTTTTCAACACTAACACAAGTGCGAAAAGTGGTTTTTCAACACTATCACAAGTGCAAAAAGTGTTTTTTCCACACTAATACAAGTGCAAAAGTGGCTTCCTGCACCAACACAAGTGCGAAAAGTGGTTTTTCAACACTAACACAAGTGCGAAAAGTAGTTTTTCAACACTAACACAAGTGCAAAAAGTGTTTTTTCCACACTAATACAAGTGAAAAAGTGGTTTCCTGCACCAACACAAGTGCGAAAAGTGGTTTATCAACACTAACACAAGTGCGAAAAGTGGTTTTTCAACACTAACACAAGTGCGAAAAGTGGTTTTTCAACACTATCACAAGTGCAAAAAGTGTTTTTTCCACACTAATACAAGTGCAAAAGTGGTTTCCTGCACCAACACAAGTGCGAAAAGTGGTTTTTCAACACTAACACAAGTGCGAAAAGTGGTTTTTCAACACTAACACAAGTGCGAAAAGTGGTTTTTCCACACTAGTACAAGTGCAAAAGTGGTTTCCTGCACCAACACAAGTGCGAAAAGTGGTTTTTCAACACTAACACAAGTGCGAAAAGTGGTTTTTCAACACTATCACAAGTGCAAAAAGTGTTTTTTCCACACTAATACAAGTGCAAAAGTGGTTTCCTGCACCAACACAAGTGCGAAAAGTGGTTTTTCAACACTAACACAAGTGCGAAAAAGGGGTTTTTCAACACTATCACAAGTGCAAAAAGTGGTTTTTCCACACTAATACAAGTGCAAAAGTGGTTTTCCTGCACCAACACAAGTGCGAAAAGTGGTTTTTCAACACTAACACAAGTGCGAAAAGTGTTTTTTCCACACTATTACAAGTGCAAAAGTGGTTTCCTGCACCAACACAAGTGCAAAAAGTGGTTTTTCAACACTAACACAAGTGCGAAAAGTGGTTTTTCAACACTATCACAAGTGCAAAAAGTGTTTTTTCCACACTAATACAAGTGCAAAAAGTGTTTTTTCCCCCAATAATACAAGTGCAATAGTGGTTTCCTGCACCAACACAAGTGCGAAAAGTGGTTTTTCAACACTAACACAAGTGCAATAGTGGTTTCCTGCACCAACACAAGTGCGAAAAGTGGTTTTTCAACACTAACACAAGTGCGAAAAGTGGTTTTTCAACACTAACACAAGTGCAAAAAGTGGTTTTTCCACACTAATACAAGTGCAAAAGTGGTTTCCTGCACCAACACATGCGCGAAAAGTGGTTTTTCAACACTAACACAAGTGCGAAAAAGGGGTTTTTCAACACTATCACAAGTGCAAAAAGTGGTTTTTCCACAATAATACAAGTGCAAAAGTGGTTTCCTGCACCAACACAAGTGCGAAAAGTGTTTTTTTCAACACTAACACAAGTGCGAAAAGTGGTTTTTCACCACCATCACAAGTGCAAAAAGTGTTTTTTCCACACTAATACAAGTGCAAAAGTGGTTTCCTGCACCAACACAAGTGCGAAAAGTGGTTTTTCAACACTAACACAAGTGCGAAAAGTGGTTTTTCAACACTATCACAAGTGCAAAAAGTGTTTTTTCCACACTAATACAAGTGCAAAAGTGGTTTCCTGCACCAACACAAGTGCGAAAAGTGGTTTATCAACACTAACACAAGTGCGAAAAGTGGTTTTTCAACACTAACACAAGTGCGAAAAGTGGTTTTTCAACACTATCACAAGTGCAAAAAGTGTTTTTTCCACACTAATACAAGTGCAAAAGTGGTTTCCTGCACCAACACAAGTGCGAAAAGTGGTTTTACAACACTAACACAAGTGCGAAAAGTGGTTTTTCAACACTAACACAAGTGCGAAAAGTGGTTTTTCCACACTAATACAAGTGCAAAAGTGGTTTCCTGCACCAACACAAGTGCGAAAAGTGGTTTTTCTACACTAACACAAGTGCGAAAAGTGGTTTTTCAACACTATCACAAGTGCAAAAAGTGTTTTTTCCACACTAATACAAGTGCAAAAGTGGTTTCCTGCACCAACACAAGTGCGAAAAGTGGTTTTTCAACACTAACACAAGTGCGAAAAAGGGGTTTTTCAACACTATCACAAGTGCAAAAAGTGGTTTTTCCACACTAACACAAGTGCAAAAGTGGTTTCCTGCACCAACACAAGTGCGAAAAGTGGCTTTTCAACACTAACACAAGTGCGAAAAGTGGTTTTTCAACACTATCACAAGTCCAAAAAGTGTTTTTTCCACACTAATACAAGTGCAAAAGTGGTTTCCTGCACCAACACAAGTGCTAAAAGTGGTTTTTCAACACTAACACAAGTGCAAAAAGTGGTTTTTCAACACTATCACAAGTGCAAAAAGTGTTTTTTCCACACTAATAGAAGTGCAAATGTGGTTTCCTGCACCAACACAAGTGCGAAAAGTGGTTTTTCTACACTAACACAAGTGCGAAAAGTGGTTTTTCAACACTAACACAAGTGCGAAAAGTGGTTTTTCAACACTATCACAAGTGCAAAAAGTGTTTTTTCCACACTAATACAAGTGCAAAAGTGGTTTCCTGCACCAACACAAGCGCGAAAAGTGGTTTTTCAACACTAACACAAGTGCGAAAAAGGGGTTTTTCAACACTATCACAAGTGCAAAAAGTGGTTTTTCCACAATAATACAAGTGCAAAAGTGGTTTCCTGCACCAACACAAGTGCGAAAAGTGTTTTTTCAACACTAACACAAGTGCGAAAAGTGGTTTTTCAACACTATCACAAGTGCAAAAAGTGTTTTTTCAACACTAATACAAGTGCAAAAGTGGTTTCCTGCACCAACACAAGTGCGAAAAGTGGTTTTTCAACACTAACACAAGTGCGAAAAGTGGTTTTTCAACACTATCACAAGTGCAAAAAGTGTTTTTTCCACACTAATACAAGTCCAAAAGTGGTTTCCTGCACCAACACAAGTGCGAAAAGTGGTTTATCAACACTAACACAAGTGCGAAAAGTGGTTTTTCAACACTAACACAAGTGCGAAAAGTGGTTTTTCAACACTATCACAAGTGCAAAAAGTGTTTTTTCCACACTAATACAAGTGCAAACGTGGTTTCCTGCACCAACACAAGTGCGAAAAGTGGTTTTTCAACACTAACACAAGTGCGAAAAGTGGTTTTTCAACACTAACACAAGTGCGAAAAGTGGTTTTTCCACACTAATACAAGTGCAAAAGTGGTTTCCTGCACCAACACAAGTGCGAAAAGTGGTTTTTCAACACTAACACAAGTGCGAAAAGTGGTTTTTCAACACTATCACAAGTGCAAAAAGTGTTTTTTCCACACTAATACAAGTGCAAAAGTGGTTTCCTGCACCAACACAAGTGCGAAAAGTGGTTTTTCAACACTAACACAAGTGCGAAAAAGGGGTTTTTCAACACTATCACAAGTGCAAAAAGTGGGGTTTCAACACTAATACAAGTGCAAAGGTGGTTTCCTGCACCAACACAAGTGCGAAAAGTGGCCTTTCAACACTAACACAAGTGCGAAAAGTGGTTTTTCAACACTATCACAAGTCCAAAAAGTGTTTTTTCCACACTAATACAAGTGCAAAAGTGGTTTCCTGCACCAACACAAGTGCTAAAAGTGGTTTTTCAACACTAACACAAGTGCAAAAAGTGGTTTTTCAACACTATCACAAGTGCAAAAAGTGTTTTTTTCACACTAATAGAAGTGCAAAAGTGGTTTCCTGCACCAACACAAGTGCGAAAAGTGGTTTTTCTACACTAACACAAGTGCGAAAAGTGGTTTTTCAACACTAACACAAGTGCGAAAAGTGGTTTTTCAACACTATCACAAGTGCAAAAAGTGTTTTTTCCACACTAATACAAGTGCAAAAGTGGTTTCCTGCACCAACACAAGTGCGAAAAGTGGTTTTTCAACACTAACACAAGTGCAAAAAGTGGTTTTTCAACACTAACACAAGTGCGAAAAGTGGTTTTTCCACACTAATACAAGTGCAAAAGTGGTTTCCTGCACCAACACAAGTGCGAAAAGTGGTTTCCTGCACCAACACAAGTGTGAAAAGTGGTTTTTCAACACTAACACAAGTGCGAAAAGTGGTTTTTCAACACTAACACAAGTGCGAAAAGTGTTTTTTCCACACGAATACAAGTGCAAAAGTGGTTTCCTGCACCAACACAAGTGCGAAAAGTGGTTTTTCAACACTAACACAAGTGCGAAAAGGGGTTTATCAACACTAACACAAGTGCGAAAAGTGGTTTTTCAACACTATCACAAGTGCAAAAAGTGTTTTTTCCACACTAATACAAGTGCAAAAGTGGTTTCCTGCACCAACACAAGTGCGAAAAGTGGTTTTTCAACACTAACACAAGTGCGAAAAGTGGTTTTTCAACACTATCACAAGTGCAAAAAGTGTTTTTTCCACACTAATACAAGTGCAAAAGTGGTTTCCTGCACCAACACAAGTGCGAAAAGTGGTTTATCAACACTAACACAAGTGCGAAAAGTGGTTTTTCAACACTAACACAAGTGCGAAAAGTGGTTTTTCAACACTATCACAAGTGCAAAAGTGTTTTTTCCACACTAATACAAGTGCAAAAGTGGTTTCCTGCACCAACACAAGTGCGAAAAGTGGTTTTTCAACACTAACACAAGTGCAAGTGCGAAAAGTGGTTTTTCAACACTAACACAAGTGCGAAAAGTGGTTTTTCCACACTAATACAAGTGCAAAAGTGGTTTCCTGCACCAACACAAGTGCGAAAAGTGGTTTTTCAACACTAACACAAGTGCGAAAAGTGGTTTTTCAACACTATCAGAAGTGCAAAAAGTGTTTTTTCCACACTAATACAAGTGCAAAAGTGGTTTCCTGCACCAACACAAGTGCGAAAAGTGGTTTTTCAACACTAACACAAGTGCGAAAAAGGGGTTTTTCAACACTATCACAAGTGCAAAAAGGTTTTTCCACACTAATACAAGTGCAAAAGTGGTTTTCCTGCACCAACACAAGTGCGGAAAAGTGGTTTTTCAACACTAACACAAGTGCGAAAAGTGTTTTTTCCACACTATTACAAGTGCAAAAGTGGTTTCCTGCACCAACACAAGTGCAAAAAGTGGTTTTTTCAACACTAACACAAGTGCGAAAAGTGGTTTTTCAACACTATCACAAGTGCAAAAAGTGTTTTTTCCACACTAATACAAGTGCAAAAAGTGTTTTTTCCCCAATAATACAAGTGCAATAGTGGTTTCCTGCACCAACACAAGTGCGAAAAGTGGTTTTTCAACACTAACACAAGTGCAATAGTGGTTTCCTGCACCAACACAAGTGCGAAAAGTGGTTTTTCAACACTAACACAAGTGCGAAAAGTGGTTTTTCAACACTAACACAAGTGCAAAAAGTGGTTTTTCCACACTAATACAAGTGCAAAAGTGGTTTCCTGCACCAACACATGCGCGAAAAGTGGTTTTTCAACACTAACACAAGTGCGAAAAAGGGGTTTTTCAACACTATCACAAGTGCAAAAAGTGGTTTTTCCACAATAATACAAGTGCAAAAGTGGTTTCCTGCACCAACACAAGTGCGAAAAGTGGTTTATCAACACTAACACAAGTGCGAAAAGTGGTTTTTCAACACTAACACAAGTGCGAAAAGTGGTTTTTCAACACTATCACAAGTGCAAAAAGTGTTTTTTCCACACTAATACAAGTGCAAACGTGGTTTCCTGCACCAACACAAGTGCGAAAAGTGGTTTTTCAACACTAACACAAGTGCGAAAAGTGGTTTTTCAACACTAACACAAGTGCGAAAAGTGGTTTTCCACACTAATACAAGTGCAAAAGTGGTTTCCTGCACCAACACAAGTGCGAAAAGTGGTTTTTCAACACTAACACAAGTGCGAAAAGTGTTTTTTCCACACGAATACAAGTGCAAAAGTGGTTTCCTGCACCAACACAAGTGCGAAAAGTGGTTTTTCAACACTAACACAAGTGCGAAAAGGGGTTTATCAACACTAACACAAGTGCGAAAAGTGGTTTTTCAACACTATCACAAGTGCAAAAAGTGTTTTTTCCACACTAATACAAGTGCAAAAGTGGTTTCCTGCACCAACACAAGTGCGAAAAGTGGTTTTTCAACACTAACACAAGTGCGAAAAGTGGTTTTTCAACACTAACACAATTGCGAAAAGTGGTTTTTCCACACTAATACAAGTGCAAAAGTGGTTTCCTGCACCAACACAAGTGCGAAAAGTGGTTTTTCAACACTAACACAAGTGCGAAAAGTGGTTTTTCAACACTATCACTTGTGCAAAAAGTGTTTTTTCCACACTAATACAAGTGCAAAACTGGTTTCCTGCACCAACACAAGTGCGAAAAGTGGTTTTTCAACACTAACACAAGTACGAAAAAGGGGTTTTTCAACACTATCACAAGTGCAAAAAGTGGTTTTTCCACACTAATACAAGTGCAAAAGTGGTTTCCTGCACCAACACAAGTGCGAAAAGTGGCTTTTCAACACTAACACAAGTGCGAAAAGTGGTTTTTCAACACTATCACAAGTCCAAAAAGTGTTTTTTCCACACTAATACAAGTGCAAAAGTGGTTTCCTGCACCAACACAAGTGCTAAAAGTGGTTTTTCAACACGAACACAAGTGCAAAAAGTGGTTTTTCAACACTATCACAAGTGCAAAAAGTGTTTTTTCCACACTAATAGAAGTGCAAAAGTGGTTTCCTGCACCAACACAAGTGCGAAAAGTGGTTTTTCTACACTAACACAAGTGCGAAAAGTGGTTTTTCAACACTAACACAAGTGCGAAAAGTGGTTTTTCAACACTATCACAAGTGCAAAAAGTGTTTTTTCCACACTAATACAAGTGCAAAAGTGGTTTCCTGCACCAACACAAGTGCGAAAAGTGGTTTTTCAACACTAACACAAGTGCAAAAAGTGGTTTTTCAACACTAACACAAGTGCGAAAAGTGGTTTTTCCACACTAATACAAGTGCAAAAGTGGTTTCCTGCACCAACACAAGTGCGAAAAGTGGTTTCCTGCACCAACACAAGTGTGAAAAGTGGTTTTTCAACACTAACACAAGTGCGAAAAGTGGTTTTTCAACACTAACACAAGTGCGAAAAGTGTTTTTTCCACACGAATACAAGTGCAAAAGTGGTTTCCTGCACCAACACAAGTGCGAAAAGTGGTTTTTCAACACTAACACAAGTGCAAAAAGTGTTTTTTCCACACTAATACAAGTGCAAAAGTGGTTTCCTGCACCAACACAAGTGCAAAAAGTGGTTTTTCAACACTAACACAAGTGCGAAAAGTGGTTTTTCAACACTAACACAAGTGCGAAAAGTGTTTTTTCCACACTATTACAAGTGCAAAAGTGGTTTCCTGCACCAACACAAGTGCGAAAAGTGGTTTTTCAACACTAACACAAGTGCGAAAAGTGGTTTTTCAACACTATCACAAGTGCAAAAAGTGTTTTTTCCACACTAATACAAGTGCAAAAAGTGTTTTTTCCCCAATAATACAAGTGCAATAGTGGTTTCCTGCACCAACACAAGTGCGAAAAGTGGTTTTTCAACACTAATACAAGTGCAATAGTGGTTTCCTGCACCAACACAAGTGCGAAAAGTGGTTTTTCAACACTAACACAAGTGCGAAAAGTGGTTTTTCAACACTATCACAAGTGCAAAAAGTGTTTTTTCCACACTAATACAAATGCAAAAGTGGTTTCCTGCACCAACACAAGTGCGAAAAGTGGTTTTTCAACACTAATACAAGTGCGAAAAGTGGTTTTTCAACACTAACACAAGTGGAAAAAGTGGTTTTTCCACACTAATACAAGTGCAAAAGTGGTTTCCTGCACCAACACAAGTGCGAAAAGTGGTTTTTCAACACTAACACAAGTGCAAAAAGTGGTTTGTCCACAATAATACAAGTGCAAAAGTGGTTTCCTGCACCAACACAAGTGCGAAAAGTGTTTTTTCAACACTAACACAAGTGCGAAAAGTGGTTTTTCAACACTATCACAAGTGCAAAAAGTGTTTTTTCCACACTAATACAAGTGCAAAAGTGGCTTCCTGCACCAACACAAGTGCGAAAAGTGGTTTTTCAACACTAACACAAGTGCGAAAAGTGGTTTTTCAACACTAACACAAGTGCAAAAAGTGTTTTTTCCACACTAATACAAGTGAAAAAGTGGTTTCCTGCACCAACACAAGTGCGAAAAGTGGTTTATCAACACTAACACAAGTGCGAAAAGTGGTTTTTCAACACTAACACAAGTGCGAAAAGTGGTTTTTCAACACTATCACAAGTGCAAAAAGTGTTTTTTCCACACTAATACAAGTGCAAAAGTGGTTTCCTGCACCAACACAAGTGCGAAAAGTGGTTTTTCAACACTAACACAAGTGCGAAAAGTGGTTTTTCAACACTAACACAAGTGCGAAAAGTGGTTTTTCCACACTAATACAAGTGCAAAAGTGGTTTCCTGCACCAACACAAGTGCGAAAAGTGGTTTTTCAACACTAACACAAGTGCGAAAAGTGGTTTTTCAACACTATCACAAGTGCAAAAAGTGTTTTTTCCACACTAATACAAGTGCAAAAGTGGTTTCCTGCACCAACACAAGTGCGAAAAGTGGTTTTTCAACACTAACACAAGTGCGAAAAAGGGGTTTTTCAACACTATCACAAGTGCAAAAAGTGGTTTTTCCACACTAATACAAGTGCAAAAGTGGTTTTCCTGCACCAACACAAGTGCGAAAAGTGGTTTTTCAACACTAACACAAGTGCGAAAAGTGTTTTTTCCACACTATTACAAGTGCAAAAGTGGTTTCCTGCACCAACACAAGTGCAAAAAGTGGTTTTTCAACACTAACACAAGTGCGAAAAGTGGTTTTTCAACACTATCACAAGTGCAAAAAGTGTTTTTTCCACACTAATACAAGTGCAAAAAGTGTTTTTTCCCCAATAATACAAGTGCAATAGTGGTTTCCTGCACCAACACAAGTGCGAAAAGTGGTTTTTCAACACTAACACAAGTGCAATAGTGGTTTCCTGCACCAACACAAGTGCGAAAAGTGGTTTTTCAACACTAACACAAGTGCGAAAAGTGGTTTTTCAACACTAACACAAGTGCAAAAAGTGGTTTTTCCACACTAATACAAGTGCAAAAGTGGTTTCCTGCACCAACACATGCGCGAAAAGTGGTTTTTCAACACTAACACAAGTGCGAAAAAGGGGTTTTTCAACACTATCACAAGTGCAAAAAGTGGTTTTTCCACAATAATACAAGTGCAAAAGTGGTTTCCTGCACCAACACAAGTGCGAAAAGTGTTTTTTCAACACTAACACAAGTGCAAAAAGTGGTTTTTCACCACCATCACAAGTGCAAAAAGTGTTTTTTCCACACTAATGCAAGTGCAAAAGTGGTTTCCTGCACCAACACAAGTGCGAAAAGTGGTTTTTCAACACTAACACAAGTGCGAAAAGTGGTTTTTCAACACTATCACAAGTGCAAAAAGTGTTTTTTCCACACTAATACAAGTGCAAAAGTGGTTTCCTGCACCAACACAAGTGCGAAAAGTGGTTTATCAAGACTAACACAAGTGCGAAAAGTGGTTTTTCAACACTAACACAAGTGCGAAAAGTGGTTTTTCAACACTATCACAAGTGCAAAAAGTGTTTTTTCCACACTAATACAAGTGCAAAAGTGGTTTCCTGCACCAACACAAGTGCGAAAAGTGGTTTTACAACACTAACACAAGTGCGAAAAGTGGTTTTTCAACACTAACACAAGTGCGAAAAGTGGTTTTTCCACACTAATACAAGTGCAAAAGTGGTTTCCTGCACCAACACAAGTGCGAAAAGTGGTTTTCCTGCACCAACACAAGTGCGAAAAGTGGTTTTTCTACACTAACACAAGTGCGAAAAGTGGTTTTTCAACACTAACACAAGTGCAAAAAGTGGTTTTTCCACACTAATACAAGTGCAAAAGTGGTTTCCTGCACCAACACATGCGCGAAAAGTGGTTTTTCAACACTAACACAAGTGCGAAAAGTGGTTTTTCAACACTATCACAAGTGCAAAAAGTGTTTTTTCCACACTAATACAAGTGCAAAAGTGGTTTCCTGCACCAACACAAGTGCGAAAAGTGGTTTTTCAACACTAACACAAGTGCGAAAAAGGGGTTTTTCAACACTATCACAAGTGCAAAAAGTGGTTTTTCCACACTAACACAAGTGCAAAAGTGGTTTCCTGCACCAACACAAGTGCGAAAAGTGGCTTTTCAACACTAACACAAGTGCGAAAAGTGGTTTTTCAACACTATCACAAGTCCAAAAAGTGTTTTTTCCACACTAATACAAGTGCAAAAGTGGTTTCCTGCACCAACACAAGTGCGAAAAGTGGTTTTTCAACACTAACACAAGTGCGAAAAAGGGGTTTTTCAACACTATCACAAGTGCAAAAAGTGGTTTTTCCACACTAACACAAGTGCAAAAGTGGTTTCCTGCACCAACACAAGTGCGAAAAGTGGCTTTTCAACACTAACACAAGTGCGAAAAGTGGTTTTTCAACACTATCACAAGTCCAAAAAGTGTTTTTTCCACACTAATACAAGTGCAAAAGTGGTTTCCTGCACCAACACAAGTGCTAAAAGTGGTTTTTCAACACTAACACAAGTGCAAAAAGTGGTTTTTCAACACTATCACAAGTGCAAAAAGTGTTTTTTCCACACTAATAGAAGTGCAAATGTGGTTTCCTGCACCAACACAAGTGCGAAAAGTGGTTTTTCTACACTAACACAAGTGCGAAAAGTGGTTTTTCAACACTAACACAAGTGCGAAAAGTGGTTTTTCAACACTATCACAAGTGCAAAAAGTGTTTTTTCCACACTAATACAAGTGCAAAAGTGGTTTCCTGCACCAACACAAGTGCGAAAAGTGGTTTTTCAACACTAACACAAGTGCGAAAAAGGGGTTTTTCAACACTATCACAAGTGCAAAAAGTGGTTTTTCCACACTAACACAAGTGCAAAAGTGGTTTCCTGCACCAACACAAGTGCGAAAAGTGGCTTTTCAACACTAACACAAGTGCGAAAAGTGGTTTTTCAACACTATCACAAGTCCAAAAAGTGTTTTTTCCACACTAATACAAGTGCAAAAGTGGTTTCCTGCACCAACACAAGTGCTAAAAGTGGTTTTTCAACACTAACACAAGTGCAAAAAGTGGTTTTTCAACACTATCACAAGTGCAAAAAGTGTTTTTTCCACACTAATAGAAGTGCAAATGTGGTTTCCTGCACCAACACAAGTGCGAAAAGTGGTTTTTCTACACTAACACAAGTGCGAAAAGTGGTTTTTCAACACTAACACAAGTGCGAAAAGTGGTTTTTCAACACTATCACAAGTGCAAAAAGTGTTTTTTCCACACTAATACAAGTGCAAAAGTGGTTTCCTGCACCAACACAAGCGCGAAAAGTGGTTTTTCAACACTAACACAAGTGCGAAAAAGGGGTTTTTCAACACTATCACAAGTGCAAAAAGTGGTTTTTCCACAATAATACAAGTGCAAAAGTGGTTTCCTGCACCAACACAAGTGCGAAAAGTGTTTTTTCAACACTAACACAAGTGCGAAAAGTGGTTTTTCAACACTATCACAAGTGCAAAAAGTGTTTTTTCAACACTAATACAAGTGCAAAAGTGGTTTCCTGCACCAACACAAGTGCGAAAAGTGGTTTTTCAACACTAACACAAGTGCGAAAAGTGGTTTTTCAACACTATCACAAGTGCAAAAAGTGTTTTTTCCACACTAATACAAGTGCAAAAAGTGTTTTTTCCCCAATAATACAAGTGCAATAGTGGTTTCCTGCACCAACACAAGTGCGAAAAGTGGTTTTTCAACACTAACACAAGTGCAATAGTGGTTTCCTGCACCAACACAAGTGCGAAAAGTGGTTTTTCAACACTAACACAAGTGCGAAAAGTGGTTTTTCAACACTAACACAAGTGCAAAAAGTGGTTTTTCCACACTAATACAAGTGCAAAAGTGGTTTCCTGCACCAACACATGCGCGAAAAGTGGTTTTTCAACACTAACACAAGTGCGAAAAAGGGGTTTTTCAACACTATCACAAGTGCAAAAAGTGGTTTTTCCACAATAATACAAGTGCAAAAGTGGTTTCCTGCACCAACACAAGTGCGAAAAGTGTTTTTTCAACACTAACACAAGTGCAAAAAGTGGTTTTTCACCACCATCACAAGTGCAAAAAGTGTTTTTTCCACACTAATGCAAGTGCAAAAGTGGTTTCCTGCACCAACACAAGTGCGAAAAGTGGTTTTTCAACACTAACACAAGTGCGAAAAGTGGTTTTTCAACACTATCACAAGTGCAAAAAGTGTTTTTTCCACACTAATACAAGTGCAAAAGTGGTTTCCTGCACCAACACAAGTGCGAAAAGTGGTTTATCAAGACTAACACAAGTGCGAAAAGTGGTTTTTCAACACTAACACAAGTGCGAAAAGTGGTTTTTCAACACTATCACAAGTGCAAAAAGTGTTTTTTCCACACTAATACAAGTGCAAAAGTGGTTTCCTGCACCAACACAAGTGCGAAAAGTGGTTTTACAACACTAACACAAGTGCGAAAAGTGGTTTTTCAACACTAACACAAGTGCGAAAAGTGGTTTTTCCACACTAATACAAGTGCAAAAGTGGTTTCCTGCACCAACACAAGTGCGAAAAGTGGTTTTTCTACACTAACACAAGTGCGAAAAGTGGTTTTTCAACACTATCACAAGTGCAAAAAGTGTTTTTTCCACACTAATACAAGTGCAAAAGTGGTTTCCTGCACCAACACAAGTGCGAAAAGTGGTTTTTCAACACTAACACAAGTGCGAAAAAGGGGTTTTTCAACACTATCACAAGTGCAAAAAGTGGTTTTTCCACACTAACACAAGTGCAAAAGTGGTTTCCTGCACCAACACAAGTGCGAAAAGTGGCTTTTCAACACTAACACAAGTGCGAAAAGTGGTTTTTCAACACTATCACAAGTCCAAAAAGTGTTTTTTCCACACTAATACAAGTGCAAAAGTGGTTTCCTGCACCAACACAAGTGCGAAAAGTGGTTTTTCAACACTAACACAAGTGCGAAAAAGGGGTTTTTCAACACTATCACAAGTGCAAAAAGTGGTTTTTCCACACTAACACAAGTGCAAAAGTGGTTTCCTGCACCAACACAAGTGCGAAAAGTGGCTTTTCAACACTAACACAAGTGCGAAAAGTGGTTTTTCAACACTATCACAAGTCCAAAAAGTGTTTTTTCCACACTAATACAAGTGCAAAAGTGGTTTCCTGCACCAACACAAGTGCTAAAAGTGGTTTTTCAACACTAACACAAGTGCAAAAAGTGGTTTTTCAACACTATCACAAGTGCAAAAAGTGTTTTTTCCACACTAATAGAAGTGCAAATGTGGTTTCCTGCACCAACACAAGTGCGAAAAGTGGTTTTTCTACACTAACACAAGTGCGAAAAGTGGTTTTTCAACACTAACACAAGTGCGAAAAGTGGTTTTTCAACACTATCACAAGTGCAAAAAGTGTTTTTTCCACACTAATACAAGTGCAAAAGTGGTTTCCTGCACCAACACAAGTGCGAAAAGTGGTTTTTCAACACTAACACAAGTGCGAAAAAGGGGTTTTTCAACACTATCACAAGTGCAAAAAGTGGTTTTTCCACACTAACACAAGTGCAAAAGTGGTTTCCTGCACCAACACAAGTGCGAAAAGTGGCTTTTCAACACTAACACAAGTGCGAAAAGTGGTTTTTCAACACTATCACAAGTCCAAAAAGTGTTTTTTCCACACTAATACAAGTGCAAAAGTGGTTTCCTGCACCAACACAAGTGCTAAAAGTGGTTTTTCAACACTAACACAAGTGCAAAAAGTGGTTTTTCAACACTATCACAAGTGCAAAAAGTGTTTTTTCCACACTAATAGAAGTGCAAATGTGGTTTCCTGCACCAACACAAGTGCGAAAAGTGGTTTTTCTACACTAACACAAGTGCGAAAAGTGGTTTTTCAACACTAACACAAGTGCGAAAAGTGGTTTTTCAACACTATCACAAGTGCAAAAAGTGTTTTTTCCACACTAATACAAGTGCAAAAGTGGTTTCCTGCACCAACACAAGCGCGAAAAGTGGTTTTTCAACACTAACACAAGTGCGAAAAAGGGGTTTTTCAACACTATCACAAGTGCAAAAAGTGGTTTTTCCACAATAATACAAGTGCAAAAGTGGTTTCCTGCACCAACACAAGTGCGAAAAGTGTTTTTTCAACACTAACACAAGTGCGAAAAGTGGTTTTTCAACACTATCACAAGTGCAAAAAGTGTTTTTTCAACACTAATACAAGTGCAAAAGTGGTTTCCTGCACCAACACAAGTGCGAAAAGTGGTTTTTCAACACTAACACAAGTGCGAAAAGTGGTTTTTCAACACTATCACAAGTGCAAAAAGTGTTTTTTCCACACTAATACAAGTCCAAAAGTGGTTTCCTGCACCAACACAAGTGCGAAAAGTGGTTTATCAACACTAACACAAGTGCGAAAAGTGGTTTTTCAACACTAACACAAGTGCGAAAAGTGGTTTTTCAACACTATCACAAGTGCAAAAAGTGTTTTTTCCACACTAATACAAGTGCAAACGTGGTTTCCTGCACCAACACAAGTGCGAAAAGTGGTTTTTCAACACTAACACAAGTGCGAAAAGTGGTTTTTCAACACTAACACAAGTGCGAAAAGTGGTTTTTCCACACTAATAGAAGTGCAAAAGTGGTTTCCTGCACCAACACAAGTGCGAAAAGTGGTTTTTCAACACTAACACAAGTGCGAAAAGTGGTTTTTCAACACTATCACAAGTGCAAAAAGTGTTTTTTCCACACTAATACAAGTGCAAAAGTGGTTTCCTGCACCAACACAAGTGCGAAAAGTGGTTTTTCAACACTAACACAAGTGCGAAAAAGGGGTTTTTCAACACTATCACAAGTGCAAAAAGTGGGGTTTCAACACTAATACAAGTGCAAAAGTGGTTTCCTGCACCAACACAAGTGCGAAAAGTGGCCTTTCAACACTAACACAAGTGCGAAAAGTGGTTTTTCAACACTATCACAAGTCCAAAAAGTGTTTTTTCCACACTAATACAAGTGCAAAAGTGGTTTCCTGCACCAACACAAGTGCTAAAAGTGGTTTTTCAACACTAACACAAGTGCAAAAAGTGGTTTTTCAACACTATCACAAGTGCAAAAAGTGTTTTTTTCACACTAATAGAAGTGCAAAAGTGGTTTCCTGCACCAACACAAGTGCGAAAAGTGGTTTTTCTACACTAACACAAGTGCGAAAAGTGGTTTTTCAACACTAACACAAGTGCGAAAAGTGGTTTTTCAACACTATCACAAGTGCAAAAAGTGTTTTTTCCACACTAATACAAGTGCAAAAGTGGTTTCCTGCACCAACACAAGTGCGAAAAGTGGTTTTTCAACACTAACACAAGTGCAAAAAGTCGTTTTTCAACACTAACACAAGTGCGAAAAGTGGTTTTTCCACACTAATACAAGTGCAAAAGTGGTTTCCTGCACCAACACAAGTGCGAAAAGTGGTTTCCTGCACCAACACAAGTGTGAAAAGTGGTTTTTCAACACTAACACAAGTGCGAAAAGTGGTTTTTCAACACTAACACAAGTGCGAAAAGTGTTTTTTCCACACGAATACAAGTGCAAAAGTGGTTTCCTGCACCAACACAAGTGCGAAAAGTGGTTTTTCAACACTAACACAAGTGCGAAAAGGGGTTTATCAACACTAACACAAGTGCGAAAAGTGGTTTTTCAACACTATCACAAGTGCAAAAAGTGTTTTTTCCACACTAATACAAGTGCAAAAGTGGTTTCCTGCACCAACACAAGTGCGAAAAGTGGTTTTTCAACACTAACACAAGTGCGAAAAGTGGTTTTTCAACACTATCACAAGTGCAAAAAGTGTTTTTTCCACACTAATACAAGTGCAAAAGTGGTTTCCTGCACCAACACAAGTGTGAAAAGTGGTTTATCAACACTAACACAAGTGCGAAAAGTGGTTTTTCAACACTAACACAAGTGCGAAAAGTGGTTTTTCAACACTATCACAAGTGCAAAAGTGTTTTTTCCACACTAATACAAGTGCAAAAGTGGTTTCCTGCACCAACACAAGTGCGAAAAGTGGTTTTTCAACACTAACACAAGTGCAAGTGCGAAAAGTGGTTTTTCAACACTAACACAAGTGCGAAAAGTGGTTTTTCCACACTAATACAAGTGCAAAAGTGGTTTCCTGCACCAACACAAGTGCGAAAAGTGGTTTTTCAACACTAACACAAGTGCGAAAAGTGGTTTTTCAACACTATCAGAAGTGCAAAAAGTGTTTTTTCCACACTAATACAAGTGCAAAAGTGGTTTCCTGCACCAACACAAGTGCGAAAAGTGGTTTTTCAACACTAACACAAGTGCGAAAAAGGGGTTTTTCAACACTATCACAAGTGCAAAAAGTGGTTTTTCCACACTAATACAAGTGCAAAAGTGGTTTTCCTGCACCAACACAAGTGCGAAAAGTGGTTTTTCAACACTAACACAAGTGCGAAAAGTGTTTTTTCCACACTATTACAAGTGCAAAAGTGGTTTCCTGCACCAACACAAGTGCAAAAAGTGGTTTTTCAACACTAACACAAGTGCGAAAAGTGGTTTTTCAACACTATCACAAGTGCAAAAAGTGTTTTTTCCACACTAATACAAGTGCAAAAAGTGTTTTTTCCCCAATAATACAAGTGCAATAGTGGTTTCCTGCACCAACACAAGTGCGAAAAGTGGTTTTTCAACACTAACACAAGTGCAATAGTGGTTTCCTGCACCAACACAAGTGCGAAAAGTGGTTTTTCAACACTAACACAAGTGCGAAAAGTGGTTTTTCAACACTAACACAAGTGCAAAAAGTGGTTTTTCCACACTAATACAAGTGCAAAAGTGGTTTCCTGCACCAACACATGCGCGAAAAGTGGTTTTTCAACACTAACACAAGTGCGAAAAAGTGGTTTTTCAACACTATCACAAGTGCAAAAAGTGGTTTTTCCACAATAATACAAGTGCAAAAGTGGTTTCCTGCACCAACACAAGTGCGAAAAGTGGTTTATCAACACTAACACAAGTGCGAAAAGTGGTTTTTCAACACTAACACAAGTGCGAAAAGTGGTTTTTCAACACTATCACAAGTGCAAAAAGTGTTTTTTCCACACTAATACAAGTGCAAACGTGGTTTCCTGCACCAACACAAGTGCGAAAAGTGGTTTTTCAACACTAACACAAGTGCGAAAAGTGGTTTTTCAACACTAACACAAGTGCGAAAAGTGGTTTTCCACACTAATACAAGTGCAAAAGTGGTTTCCTGCACCAACACAAGTGCGAAAAGTGGTTCTTCAACACTAACACAAGTGCGAAAAGTGTTTTTTCCACACGAATACAAGTGCAAAAGTGGTTTCCTGCACCAACACAAGTGCGAAAAGTGGTTTTTCAACACTAACACAAGTGCGAAAAGGGGTTTATCAACACTAACACAAGTGCGAAAAGTGGTTTTTCAACACTATCACAAGTGCAAAAAGTGTTTTTTCCACACTAATACAAGTGCAAAAGTGGTTTCCTGCACCAACACAAGTGCGAAAAGTGGTTTTTCAACACTAACACAAGTGCGAAAAGTGGTTTTTCAACACTAACACAATTGCGAAAAGTGGTTTTTCCACACTAATACAAGTGCAAAAGTGGTTTCCTGCACCAACACAAGTGCGAAAAGTGGTTTTTCAACACTAACACAAGTGCGAAAAGTGGTTTTTCAACACTATCACTAGTGCAAAAAGTGTTTTTTCCACACTAATACAAGTGCAAAACTGGTTTCCTGCACCAACACAAGTGCGAAAAGTGGTTTTTCAACACTAACACAAGTACGAAAAAGGGGTTTTTCAACACTATCACAAGTGCAAAAAGTGGTTTTTCCACACTAATACAAGTGCAAAAGTGGTTTCCTGCACCAACACAAGTGCGAAAAGTGGCTTTTCAACACTAACACAAGTGCGAAAAGTGGTTTTTCAACACTATCACAAGTCCAAAAAGTGTTTTTTCCACACTAATACAAGTGCAAAAGTGGTTTCCTGCACCAACACAAGTGCTAAAAGTGGTTTTTCAACACGAACACAAGTGCAAAAAGTGGTTTTTCAACACTATCACAAGTGCAAAAAGTGTTTTTTCCACACTAATAGAAGTGCAAAAGTGGTTTCCTGCACCAACACAAGTGCGAAAAGTGGTTTTTCTACACTAACACAAGTGCGAAAAGTGGTTTTTCAACACTAACACAAGTGCGAAAAGTGGTTTTTCAACACTATCACAAGTGCAAAAAGTGTTTTTTCCACACTAATACAAGTGCAAAAGTGGTTTCCTGCACCAACACAAGTGCGAAAAGTGGTTTTTCAACACTAACACAAGTGCAAAAAGTGGTTTTTCAACACTAACACAAGTGCGAAAAGTGGTTTTTCCACACTAATACAAGTGCAAAAGTGGTTTCCTGCACCAACACAAGTGCGAAAAGTGGTTTCCTGCACCAACACAAGTGTGAAAAGTGGTTTTTCAACACTAACACAAGTGCGAAAAGTGGTTTTTCAACACTAACACAAGTGCGAAAAGTGTTTTTTCCACACGAATACAAGTGCAAAAGTGGTTTCCTGCACCAACACAAGTGCGAAAAGTGGTTTTTCAACACTAACACAAGTGCAAAAAGTGTTTTTTCCACACTAATACAAGTGCAAAAGTGGTTTCCTGCACCAACACAAGTGCAAAAAGTGGTTTTTCAACACTAACACAAGTGCGAAAAGTGGTTTTTCAACACTAACACAAGTGCGAAAAGTGTTTTTTCCACACTATTACAAGTGCAAAAGTGGTTTCCTGCACCAACACAAGTGCGAAAAGTGGTTTTTCAACACTAACACAAGTGCGAAAAGTGGTTTTTCAACACTATCACAAGTGCAAAAAGTGTTTTTTCCACACTAATACAAGTGCAAAAAGTGTTTTTTCCCCAATAATACAAGTGCAATAGTGGTTTCCTGCACCAACACAAGTGCGAAAAGTGGTTTTTCAACACTAATACAAGTGCAATAGTGGTTTCCTGCACCAACACAAGTGCGAAAAGTGGTTTTTCAACACTAACACAAGTGCGAAAAGTGGTTTTTCAACACTATCACAAGTGCAAAAAGTGTTTTTTCCACACTAATACAAATGCAAAAGTGGTTTCCTGCACCAACACAAGTGCGAAAAGTGGTTTTTCAACACTAATACAAGTGCGAAAAGTGGTTTTTCAACACTAACACAAGTGGAAAAAGTGGTTTTTCCACACTAATACAAGTGCAAAAGTGGTTTCCTGCACCAACACAAGTGCGAAAAGTGGTTTTTCAACACTAACACAAGTGCAAAAAGTGGTTTTTCCACAATAATACAAGTGCAAAAGTGGTTTCCTGCACCAACACAAGTGCGAAAAGTGTTTTTTCAACACTAACACAAGTGCGAAAAGTGGTTTTTCAACACTATCACAAGTGCAAAAAGTGTTTTTTCCACACTAATACAAGTGCAAAAGTGGCTTCCTGCACCAACACAAGTGCGAAAAGTGGTTTTTTCAACACTAACACAAGTGCGAAAAGTGGTTTTTCAACACTAACACAAGTGCAAAAAGTGTTTTTTCCACACTAATACAAGTGAAAAAGTGGTTTCCTGCACCAACACAAGTGCGAAAAGTGGTTTATCAACACTAACACAAGTGCGAAAAGTAGTTTTTCAACACTAACACAAGTGCGAAAAGTGGTTTTTCAACACTATCACAAGTGCAAAAAGTGTTTTTTCCACACTAATACAAGTGCAAAAGTGGTTTCCTGCACCAACACAAGTGCGAAAAGTGGTTTTTCAACACTAACACAAGTGCGAAAAGTGGTTTTTCAACACTAACACAAGTGCGAAAAGTGGTTTTTCCACACTAATACAAGTGCAAAAGTGGTTTCCTGCACCAACACAAGTGCGAAAAGTGGTTTTTCAACACTAACACAAGTGCGAAAAGTGGTTTTTCAACACTATCACAAGTGCAAAAAGTGTTTTTTCCACACTAATACAAGTGCAAAAGTGGTTTCCTGCACCAACACAAGTGCGAAAAGTGGTTTTTCAACACTAACACAAGTGCGAAAAAGGGGTTTTTCAACACTATCACAAGTGCAAAAAGTGGTTTTTCCACACTAATACAAGTGCAAAAGTGGTTTTCCTGCACCAACACAAGTGCGAAAAGTGGTTTTTCAACACTAACACAAGTGCGAAAAGTGTTTTTTCCACACTATTACAAGTGCAAAAGTGGTTTCCTGCACCAACACAAGTGCAAAAAGTGGTTTTTCAACACTAACACAAGTGCGAAAAGTGGTTTTTCAACACTATCACAAGTGCAAAAAGTGTTTTTTCCACACTAATACAAGTGCAAAAAGTGTTTTTTCCCCAATAATACAAGTGCAATAGTGGTTTCCTGCACCAACACAAGTGCGAAAAGTGGTTTTTCAACACTAACACAAGTGCAATAGTGGTTTCCTGCACCAACACAAGTGCGAAAAGTGGTTTTTCAACACTAACACAAGTGCGAAAAGTGGTTTTTCAACACTAACACAAGTGCAAAAAGTGGTTTTTCCACACTAATACAAGTGCAAAAGTGGTTTCCTGCACCAACACATGCGCGAAAAGTGGTTTTTCAACACTAACACAAGTGCGAAAAAGGGGTTTTTCAACACTATCACAAGTGCAAAAAGTGGTTTTTCCACAATAATACAAGTGCAAAAGTGGTTTCCTGCACCAACACAAGTGCGAAAAGTGTTTTTTCAACACTAACACAAGTGCGAAAAGTGGTTTTTCACCACCATCACAAGTGCAAAAAGTGTTTTTTCCACACTAATACAAGTGCAAAAGTGGTTTCCTGCACCAACACAAGTGCGAAAAGTGGTTTTTCAACACTAACACAAGTGCGAAAAGTGGTTTTTCAACACTATCACAAGTGCAAAAAGTGTTTTTTCCACACTAATACAAGTGCAAAAGTGGTTTCCTGCACCAACACAAGTGCGAAAAGTGGTTTTTCAACACTAACACAAGTGCGAAAAAGGGGTTTTTCAACACTATCACAAGTGCAAAAAGTGGTTTTTCCACACTAATACAAGTGCAAAAGTGGTTTTCCTGCACCAACACAAGTGCGAAAAGTGGTTTTTCAACACTAACACAAGTGCGAAAAGTGTTTTTTCCACACTATTACAAGTGCAAAAGTGGTTTCCTGCACCAACACAAGTGCAAAAAGTGGTTTTTCAACACTAACACAAGTGCGAAAAGTGGTTTTTCAACACTATCACAAGTGCAAAAAGTGTTTTTTCAACACTAATACAAGTGCAAAAAGTGTTTTTTCCCCAATAATACAAGTGCAATAGTGGTTTCCTGCACCAACACAAGTGCGAAAAGTGGTTTTTCAACACTAACACAAGTGCAATAGTGGTTTCCTGCACCAACACAAGTGCGAAAAGTGGTTTTTCAACACTAACACAAGTGCGAAAAGTGGTTTTTCAACACTAACACAAGTGCAAAAAGTGGTTTTTCCACACTAATACAAGTGCAAAAGTGGTTTCCTGCACCAACACATGCGCGAAAAGTGGTTTTTCAACACTAACACAAGTGCGAAAATGGGGTTTTTCAACACTATCACAAGTGCAAAAAGTGGTTTTTCCACAATAATACAAGTGCAAAAGTGGTTTCCTGCACCAACACAAGTGCGAAAAGTGTTTTTTCAACACTAACACAAGTGCAAAAAGTGGTTTTTCACCACCATCACAAGTGCAAAAAGTGTTTTTTCCACACTAATGCAAGTGCAAAAGTGGTTTCCTGCACCAACACAAGTGTGAAAAGTGGTTTATCAACACTAACACAAGTGCGAAAAGTGGTTTTTCAACACTAACACAAGTGCGAAAAGTGGTTTTTCAACACTATCACAAGTGCAAAAGTGTTTTTTCCACACTAATACAAGTGCAAAAGTGGTTTCCTGCACCAACACAAGTGCGAAAAGTGGTTTTTCAACACTAACACAAGTGCAAGTGCGAAAAGTGGTTTTTCAACACTAACACAAGTGCGAAAAGTGGTTTTTCCACACTAATACAAGTGCAAAAGTGGTTTCCTGCACCAACACAAGTGCGAAAAGTGGTTTTTCAACACTAACACAAGTGCGAAAAGTGGTTTTTCAACACTATCAGAAGTGCAAAAAGTGTTTTTTCCACACTAATACAAGTGCAAAAGTGGTTTCCTGCACCAACACAAGTGCGAAAAGTGGTTTTTCAACACTAACACAAGTGCGAAAAAGGGGTTTTTCAACACTATCACAAGTGCAAAAAGTGGTTTTTCCACACTAATACAAGTGCAAAAGTGGTTTTCCTGCACCAACACAAGTGCGAAAAGTGGTTTTTCAACACTAACACAAGTGCGAAAAGTGTTTTTTCCACACTATTACAAGTGCAAAAGTGGTTTCCTGCACCAACACAAGTGCAAAAAGTGGTTTTTCAACACTAACACAAGTGCGAAAAGTGGTTTTTCAACACTATCACAAGTGCAAAAAGTGTTTTTTCCACACTAATACAAGTGCAAAAAGTGTTTTTTCCCCAATAATACAAGTGCAATAGTGGTTTCCTGCACCAACACAAGTGCGAAAAGTGGTTTTTCAACACTAACACAAGTGCAATAGTGGTTTCCTGCACCAACACAAGTGCGAAAAGTGGTTTTTCAACACTAACACAAGTGCGAAAAGTGGTTTTTCAACACTAACACAAGTGCAAAAAGTGGTTTTTCCACACTAATACAAGTGCAAAAGTGGTTTCCTGCACCAACACATGCGCGAAAAGTGGTTTTTCAACACTAACACAAGTGCGAAAAAGGGGTTTTTCAACACTATCACAAGTGCAAAAAGTGGTTTTTCCACAATAATACAAGTGCAAAAGTGGTTTCCTGCACCAACACAAGTGCGAAAAGTGGTTTATCAACACTAACACAAGTGCGAAAAGTGGTTTTTCAACACTAACACAAGTGCGAAAAGTGGTTTTTCAACACTATCACAAGTGCAAAAAGTGTTTTTTCCACACTAATACAAGTGCAAACGTGGTTTCCTGCACCAACACAAGTGCGAAAAGTGGTTTTTCAACACTAACACAAGTGCGAAAAGTGGTTTTTCAACACTAACACAAGTGCGAAAAGTGGTTTTCCACACTAATACAAGTGCAAAAGTGGTTTCCTGCACCAACACAAGTGCGAAAAGTGGTTCTTCAACACTAACACAAGTGCGAAAAGTGTTTTTTCCACACGAATACAAGTGCAAAAGTGGTTTCCTGCACCAACACAAGTGCGAAAAGTGGTTTTTCAACACTAACACAAGTGCGAAAAGGGGTTTATCAACACTAACACAAGTGCGAAAAGTGGTTTTTCAACACTATCACAAGTGCAAAAAGTGTTTTTTCCACACTAATACAAGTGCAAAAGTGGTTTCCTGCACCAACACAAGTGCGAAAAGTGGTTTTTCAACACTAACACAAGTGCGAAAAGTGGTTTTTCAACACTAACACAATTGCGAAAAGTGGTTTTTCCACACTAATACAAGTGCAAAAGTGGTTTCCTGCACCAACACAAGTGCGAAAAGTGGTTTTTCAACACTAACACAAGTGCGAAAAGTGGTTTTTCAACACTATCACTAGTGCAAAAAGTGTTTTTTCCACACTAATACAAGTGCAAAACTGGTTTCCTGCACCAACACAAGTGCGAAAAGTGGTTTTTCAACACTAACACAAGTACGAAAAAGGGGTTTTTCAACACTATCACAAGTGCAAAAAGTGGTTTTTCCACACTAATACAAGTGCAAAAGTGGTTTCCTGCACCAACACAAGTGCGAAAAGTGGCTTTTCAACACTAACACAAGTGCGAAAAGTGGTTTTTCAACACTATCACAAGTCCAAAAAGTGTTTTTTCCACACTAATACAAGTGCAAAAGTGGTTTCCTGCACCAACACAAGTGCTAAAAGTGGTTTTTCAACACGAACACAAGTGCAAAAAGTGGTTTTTCAACACTATCACAAGTGCAAAAAGTGTTTTTTCCACACTAATAGAAGTGCAAAAGTGGTTTCCTGCACCAACACAAGTGCGAAAAGTGGTTTTTCTACACTAACACAAGTGCGAAAAGTGGTTTTTCAACACTAACACAAGTGCGAAAAGTGGTTTTTCAACACTATCACAAGTGCAAAAAGTGTTTTTTCCACACTAATACAAGTGCAAAAGTGGTTTCCTGCACCAACACAAGTGCGAAAAGTGGTTTTTCAACACTAACACAAGTGCAAAAAGTGGTTTTTCAACACTAACACAAGTGCGAAAAGTGGTTTTTCCACACTAATACAAGTGCAAAAGTGGTTTCCTGCACCAACACAAGTGCGAAAAGTGGTTTCCTGCACCAACACAAGTGTGAAAAGTGGTTTTTCAACACTAACACAAGTGCGAAAAGTGGTTTTTCAACACTAACACAAGTGCGAAAAGTGTTTTTTCCACACGAATACAAGTGCAAAAGTGGTTTCCTGCACCAACACAAGTGCGAAAAGTGGTTTTTCAACACTAACACAAGTGCAAAAAGTGTTTTTTCCACACTAATACAAGTGCAAAAGTGGTTTCCTGCACCAACACAAGTGCAAAAAGTGGTTTTTCAACACTAACACAAGTGCGAAAAGTGGTTTTTCAACACTAACACAAGTGCGAAAAGTGTTTTTTCCACACTATTACAAGTGCAAAAGTGGTTTCCTGCACCAACACAAGTGCGAAAAGTGGTTTTTCAACACTAACACAAGTGCGAAAAGTGGTTTTTCAACACTATCACAAGTGCAAAAAGTGTTTTTTCCACACTAATACAAGTGCAAAAAGTGTTTTTTCCCCAATAATACAAGTGCAATAGTGGTTTCCTGCACCAACACAAGTGCGAAAAGTGGTTTTTCAACACTAATACAAGTGCAATAGTGGTTTCCTGCACCAACACAAGTGCGAAAAGTGGTTTTTCAACACTAACACAAGTGCGAAAAGTGGTTTTTCAACACTATCACAAGTGCAAAAAGTGTTTTTTCCACACTAATACAAATGCAAAAGTGGTTTCCTGCACCAACACAAGTGCGAAAAGTGGTTTTTCAACACTAATACAAGTGCGAAAAGTGGTTTTTCAACACTAACACAAGTGGAAAAAGTGGTTTTTCCACACTAATACAAGTGCAAAAGTGGTTTCCTGCACCAACACAAGTGCGAAAAGTGGTTTTTCAACACTAACACAAGTGCAAAAAGTGGTTTTTCCACAATAATACAAGTGCAAAAGTGGTTTCCTGCACCAACACAAGTGCGAAAAGTGTTTTTTCAACACTAACACAAGTGCGAAAAGTGGTTTTTCAACACTATCACAAGTGCAAAAAGTGTTTTTTCCACACTAATACAAGTGCAAAAGTGGCTTCCTGCACCAACACAAGTGCGAAAAGTGGTTTTTTCAACACTAACACAAGTGCGAAAAGTGGTTTTTCAACACTAACACAAGTGCAAAAAGTGTTTTTTCCACACTAATACAAGTGAAAAAGTGGTTTCCTGCACCAACACAAGTGCGAAAAGTGGTTTATCAACACTAACACAAGTGCGAAAAGTAGTTTTTCAACACTAACACAAGTGCGAAAAGTGGTTTTTCAACACTATCACAAGTGCAAAAAGTGTTTTTTCCACACTAATACAAGTGCAAAAGTGGTTTCCTGCACCAACACAAGTGCGAAAAGTGGTTTTTCAACACTAACACAAGTGCGAAAAGTGGTTTTTCAACACTAACACAAGTGCGAAAAGTGGTTTTTCCACACTAATACAAGTGCAAAAGTGGTTTCCTGCACCAACACAAGTGCGAAAAGTGGTTTTTCAACACTAACACAAGTGCGAAAAGTGGTTTTTCAACACTATCACAAGTGCAAAAAGTGTTTTTTCCACACTAATACAAGTGCAAAAGTGGTTTCCTGCACCAACACAAGTGCGAAAAGTGGTTTTTCAACACTAACACAAGTGCGAAAAAGGGGTTTTTCAACACTATCACAAGTGCAAAAAGTGGTTTTTCCACACTAATACAAGTGCAAAAGTGGTTTTCCTGCACCAACACAAGTGCGAAAAGTGGTTTTTCAACACTAACACAAGTGCGAAAAGTGTTTTTTCCACACTATTACAAGTGCAAAAGTGGTTTCCTGCACCAACACAAGTGCAAAAAGTGGTTTTTCAACACTAACACAAGTGCGAAAAGTGGTTTTTCAACACTATCACAAGTGCAAAAAGTGTTTTTTCCACACTAATACAAGTGCAAAAAGTGTTTTTTCCCCAATAATACAAGTGCAATAGTGGTTTCCTGCACCAACACAAGTGCGAAAAGTGGTTTTTCAACACTAACACAAGTGCAATAGTGGTTTCCTGCACCAACACAAGTGCGAAAAGTGGTTTTTCAACACTAACACAAGTGCGAAAAGTGGTTTTTCAACACTAACACAAGTGCAAAAAGTGGTTTTTCCACACTAATACAAGTGCAAAAGTGGTTTCCTGCACCAACACATGCGCGAAAAGTGGTTTTTCAACACTAACACAAGTGCGAAAAAGGGGTTTTTCAACACTATCACAAGTGCAAAAAGTGGTTTTTCCACAATAATACAAGTGCAAAAGTGGTTTCCTGCACCAACACAAGTGCGAAAAGTGTTTTTTCAACACTAACACAAGTGCGAAAAGTGGTTTTTCACCACCATCACAAGTGCAAAAAGTGTTTTTTCCACACTAATACAAGTGCAAAAGTGGTTTCCTGCACCAACACAAGTGCGAAAAGTGGTTTTTCAACACTAACACAAGTGCGAAAAGTGGTTTTTCAACACTATCACAAGTGCAAAAAGTGTTTTTTCCACACTAATACAAGTGCAAAAGTGGTTTCCTGCACCAACACAAGTGCGAAAAGTGGTTTTTCAACACTAACACAAGTGCGAAAAAGGGGTTTTTCAACACTATCACAAGTGCAAAAAGTGGTTTTTCCACACTAATACAAGTGCAAAAGTGGTTTTCCTGCACCAACACAAGTGCGAAAAGTGGTTTTTCAACACTAACACAAGTGCGAAAAGTGTTTTTTCCACACTATTACAAGTGCAAAAGTGGTTTCCTGCACCAACACAAGTGCAAAAAGTGGTTTTTCAACACTAACACAAGTGCGAAAAGTGGTTTTTCAACACTATCACAAGTGCAAAAAGTGTTTTTTCAACACTAATACAAGTGCAAAAAGTGTTTTTTCCCCAATAATACAAGTGCAATAGTGGTTTCCTGCACCAACACAAGTGCGAAAAGTGGTTTTTCAACACTAACACAAGTGCAATAGTGGTTTCCTGCACCAACACAAGTGCGAAAAGTGGTTTTTCAACACTAACACAAGTGCGAAAAGTGGTTTTTCAACACTAACACAAGTGCAAAAAGTGGTTTTTCCACACTAATACAAGTGCAAAAGTGGTTTCCTGCACCAACACATGCGCGAAAAGTGGTTTTTCAACACTAACACAAGTGCGAAAATGGGGTTTTTCAACACTATCACAAGTGCAAAAAGTGGTTTTTCCACAATAATACAAGTGCAAAAGTGGTTTCCTGCACCAACACAAGTGCGAAAAGTGTTTTTTCAACACTAACACAAGTGCAAAAAGTGGTTTTTCACCACCATCACAAGTGCAAAAAGTGTTTTTTCCACACTAATGCAAGTGCAAAAGTGGTTTCCTGCACCAACACAAGTGCGAAAAGTGGTTTTTCAACACTAACACAAGTGCGAAAAGTGGTTTTTCAACACTATCACAAGTGCAAAAAGTGTTTTTTCCACACTAATACAAGTGCAAAAGTGGTTTCCTGCACCAACACAAGTGCGAAAAGTGGTTTATCAACACTAACACAAGTGCGAAAAGTGGTTTTTCAACACTAACACAAGTGCGAAAAGTGGTTTTTCAACACTATCACAAGTGCAAAAAGTGTTTTTTCCACACTAATACAAGTGCAAAAGTGGTTTCCTGCACCAACACAAGTGCGAAAAGTGGTTTTACAACACTAACACAAGTGCGAAAAGTGGTTTTTCAACACTAACACAAGTGCGAAAAGTGGTTTTTCCACACTAATACAAGTGCAAAAGTGGTTTCCTGCACCAACACAAGTGCGAAAAGTGGTTTTTCTACACTAACACAAGTGCGAAAAGTGGTTTTTCAACACTATCACAAGTGCAAAAAGTGTTTTTTCCACACTAATACAAGTGCAAAAGTGGTTTCCTGCACCAACACAAGTGCGAAAAGTGGTTTTTCAACACTAACACAAGTGCGAAAAAGGGGTTTTTCAACACTATCACAAGTGCAAAAAGTGGTTTTTCCACACTAACACAAGTGCAAAAGTGGTTTCCTGCACCAACACAAGTGCGAAAAGTGGCTTTTCAACACTAACACAAGTGCGAAAAGTGGTTTTTCAACACTATCACAAGTCCAAAAAGTGTTTTTTCCACACTAATACAAGTGCAAAAGTGGTTTCCTGCACCAACACAAGTGCGAAAAGTGGTTTTTCAACACTAACACAAGTGCGAAAAAGGGGTTTTTCAACACTATCACAAGTGCAAAAAGTGGTTTTTCCACACTAACACAAGTGCAAAAGTGGTTTCCTGCACCAACACAAGTGCGAAAAGTGGCTTTTCAACACTAACACAAGTGCGAAAAGTGGTTTTTCAACACTATCACAAGTCCAAAAAGTGTTTTTTCCACACTAATACAAGTGCAAAAGTGGTTTCCTGCACCAACACAAGTGCTAAAAGTGGTTTTTCAACACTAACACAAGTGCAAAAAGTGGTTTTTCAACACTATCACAAGTGCAAAAAGTGTTTTTTCCACACTAATAGAAGTGCAAATGTGGTTTCCTGCACCAACACAAGTGCGAAAAGTGGTTTTTCTACACTAACACAAGTGCGAAAAGTGGTTTTTCAACACTAACACAAGTGCGAAAAGTGGTTTTTCAACACTATCACAAGTGCAAAAAGTGTTTTTTCCACACTAATACAAGTGCAAAAGTGGTTTCCTGCACCAACACAAGTGCGAAAAGTGGTTTTTCAACACTAACACAAGTGCGAAAAAGGGGTTTTTCAACACTATCACAAGTGCAAAAAGTGGTTTTTCCACACTAACACAAGTGCAAAAGTGGTTTCCTGCACCAACACAAGTGCGAAAAGTGGCTTTTCAACACTAACACAAGTGCGAAAAGTGGTTTTTCAACACTATCACAAGTCCAAAAAGTGTTTTTTCCACACTAATACAAGTGCAAAAGTGGTTTCCTGCACCAACACAAGTGCTAAAAGTGGTTTTTCAACACTAACACAAGTGCAAAAAGTGGTTTTTCAACACTATCACAAGTGCAAAAAGTGTTTTTTCCACACTAATAGAAGTGCAAATGTGGTTTCCTGCACCAACACAAGTGCGAAAAGTGGTTTTTCTACACTAACACAAGTGCGAAAAGTGGTTTTTCAACACTAACACAAGTGCGAAAAGTGGTTTTTCAACACTATCACAAGTGCAAAAAGTGTTTTTTCCACACTAATACAAGTGCAAAAGTGGTTTCCTGCACCAACACAAGCGCGAAAAGTGGTTTTTCAACACTAACACAAGTGCGAAAAAGGGGTTTTTCAACACTATCACAAGTGCAAAAAGTGGTTTTTCCACAATAATACAAGTGCAAAAGTGGTTTCCTGCACCAACACAAGTGCGAAAAGTGTTTTTTCAACACTAACACAAGTGCGAAAAGTGGTTTTTCAACACTATCACAAGTGCAAAAAGTGTTTTTTCAACACTAATACAAGTGCAAAAGTGGTTTCCTGCACCAACACAAGTGCGAAAAGTGGTTTTTCAACACTAACACAAGTGCGAAAAGTGGTTTTTCAACACTATCACAAGTGCAAAAAGTGTTTTTTCCACACTAATACAAGTCCAAAAGTGGTTTCCTGCACCAACACAAGTGCGAAAAGTGGTTTATCAACACTAACACAAGTGCGAAAAGTGGTTTTTCAACACTATCACAAGTGCAAAAAGTGTTTTTTCAACACTAATACAAGTGCAAAAAGTGTTTTTTCCCCAATAATACAAGTGCAATAGTGGTTTCCTGCACCAACACAAGTGCGAAAAGTGGTTTTTCAACACTAACACAAGTGCAATAGTGGTTTCCTGCACCAACACAAGTGCGAAAAGTGGTTTTTCAACACTAACACAAGTGCGAAAAGTGGTTTTTCAACACTAACACAAGTGCAAAAAGTGGTTTTTCCACACTAATACAAGTGCAAAAGTGGTTTCCTGCACCAACACATGCGCGAAAAGTGGTTTTTCAACACTAACACAAGTGCGAAAATGGGGTTTTTCAACACTATCACAAGTGCAAAAAGTGGTTTTTCCACAATAATACAAGTGCAAAAGTGGTTTCCTGCACCAACACAAGTGCGAAAAGTGTTTTTTCAACACTAACACAAGTGCAAAAAGTGGTTTTTCACCACCATCACAAGTGCAAAAAGTGTTTTTTCCACACTAATGCAAGTGCAAAAGTGGTTTCCTGCACCAACACAAGTGCGAAAAGTGGTTTTTCAACACTAACACAAGTGCGAAAAGTGGTTTTTCAACACTATCACAAGTGCAAAAAGTGTTTTTTCCACACTAATACAAGTGCAAAAGTGGTTTCCTGCACCAACACAAGTGCGAAAAGTGGTTTATCAACACTAACACAAGTGCGAAAAGTGGTTTTTCAACACTAACACAAGTGCGAAAAGTGGTTTTTCAACACTATCACAAGTGCAAAAAGTGTTTTTTCCACACTAATACAAGTGCAAAAGTGGTTTCCTGCACCAACACAAGTGCGAAAAGTGGTTTTACAACACTAACACAAGTGCGAAAAGTGGTTTTTCAACACTAACACAAGTGCGAAAAGTGGTTTTTCCACACTAATACAAGTGCAAAAGTGGTTTCCTGCACCAACACAAGTGCGAAAAGTGGTTTTTCTACACTAACACAAGTGCGAAAAGTGGTTTTTCAACACTATCACAAGTGCAAAAAGTGTTTTTTCCACACTAATACAAGTGCAAAAGTGGTTTCCTGCACCAACACAAGTGCGAAAAGTGGTTTTTCAACACTAACACAAGTGCGAAAAAGGGGTTTTTCAACACTATCACAAGTGCAAAAAGTGGTTTTTCCACACTAACACAAGTGCAAAAGTGGTTTCCTGCACCAACACAAGTGCGAAAAGTGGCTTTTCAACACTAACACAAGTGCGAAAAGTGGTTTTTCAACACTATCACAAGTCCAAAAAGTGTTTTTTCCACACTAATACAAGTGCAAAAGTGGTTTCCTGCACCAACACAAGTGCGAAAAGTGGTTTTTCAACACTAACACAAGTGCGAAAAAGGGGTTTTTCAACACTATCACAAGTGCAAAAAGTGGTTTTTCCACACTAACACAAGTGCAAAAGTGGTTTCCTGCACCAACACAAGTGCGAAAAGTGGCTTTTCAACACTAACACAAGTGCGAAAAGTGGTTTTTCAACACTATCACAAGTCCAAAAAGTGTTTTTTCCACACTAATACAAGTGCAAAAGTGGTTTCCTGCACCAACACAAGTGCTAAAAGTGGTTTTTCAACACTAACACAAGTGCAAAAAGTGGTTTTTCAACACTATCACAAGTGCAAAAAGTGTTTTTTCCACACTAATAGAAGTGCAAATGTGGTTTCCTGCACCAACACAAGTGCGAAAA
Organism: Myxine glutinosa; assembly: GCF_964187855.1. Classification (NCBI taxonomy): domain Eukaryota; kingdom Metazoa; phylum Chordata; class Myxini; order Myxiniformes; family Myxinidae; genus Myxine; species Myxine glutinosa. The sequence continues at coordinate 84,174 of NW_027617753.1, forward strand.
GTGGTTTTTCTACACTAACACAAGTGCGAAAAGTGGTTTTTCAACACTAACACAAGTGCGAAAAGTGGTTTTTCAACACTATCACAAGTGCAAAAAGTGTTTTTTCCACACTAATACAAGTGCAAAAGTGGTTTCCTGCACCAACACAAGTGCGAAAAGTGGTTTTTCAACACTAACACAAGTGCGAAAAAGGGGTTTTTCAACACTATCACAAGTGCAAAAAGTGGTTTTTCCACACTAACACAAGTGCAAAAGTGGTTTCCTGCACCAACACAAGTGCGAAAAGTGGCTTTTCAACACTAACACAAGTGCGAAAAGTGGTTTTTCAACACTATCACAAGTCCAAAAAGTGTTTTTTCCACACTAATACAAGTGCAAAAGTGGTTTCCTGCACCAACACAAGTGCTAAAAGTGGTTTTTCAACACTAACACAAGTGCAAAAAGTGGTTTTTCAACACTATCACAAGTGCAAAAAGTGTTTTTTCCACACTAATAGAAGTGCAAATGTGGTTTCCTGCACCAACACAAGTGCGAAAAGTGGTTTTTCTACACTAACACAAGTGCGAAAAGTGGTTTTTCAACACTAACACAAGTGCGAAAAGTGGTTTTTCAACACTATCACAAGTGCAAAAAGTGTTTTTTCCACACTAATACAAGTGCAAAAGTGGTTTCCTGCACCAACACAAGCGCGAAAAGTGGTTTTTCAACACTAACACAAGTGCGAAAAAGGGGTTTTTCAACACTATCACAAGTGCAAAAAGTGGTTTTTCCACAATAATACAAGTGCAAAAGTGGTTTCCTGCACCAACACAAGTGCGAAAAGTGTTTTTTCAACACTAACACAAGTGCGAAAAGTGGTTTTTCAACACTATCACAAGTGCAAAAAGTGTTTTTTCAACACTAATACAAGTGCAAAAGTGGTTTCCTGCACCAACACAAGTGCGAAAAGTGGTTTTTCAACACTAACACAAGTGCGAAAAGTGGTTTTTCAACACTATCACAAGTGCAAAAAGTGTTTTTTCCACACTAATACAAGTCCAAAAGTGGTTTCCTGCACCAACACAAGTGCGAAAAGTGGTTTATCAACACTAACACAAGTGCGAAAAGTGGTTTTTCAACACTAACACAAGTGCGAAAAGTGGTTTTTCAACACTATCACAAGTGCAAAAAGTGTTTTTTCCACACTAATACAAGTGCAAACGTGGTTTCCTGCACCAACACAAGTGCGAAAAGTGGTTTTTCAACACTAACACAAGTGCGAAAAGTGGTTTTTCAACACTAACACAAGTGCGAAAAGTGGTTTTTCCACACTAATACAAGTGCAAAAGTGGTTTCCTGCACCAACACAAGTGCGAAAAGTGGTTTTTCAACACTAACCCAAGTGCGAAAAGTGGTTTTTCAACACTATCACAAGTGCAAAAAGTGTTTTTTCCACACTAATACAAGTGCAAAAGTGGTTTCCTGCACCAACACAAGTGCGAAAAGTGGTTTTTCAACACTAACACAAGTGCGAAAAAGGGGTTTTTCAACACTATCACAAGTGCAAAAAGTGGGGTTTCAACACTAATACAAGTGCAAAAGTGGTTTCCTGCACCAACACAAGTGCGAAAAGTGGCCTTTCAACACTAACACAAGTGCGAAAAGTGGTTTTTCAACACTATCACAAGTCCAAAAAGTGTTTTTTCCACACTAATACAAGTGCAAAAGTGGTTTCCTGCACCAACACAAGTGCTAAAAGTGGTTTTTCAACACTAACACAAGTGCAAAAAGTGGTTTTTCAACACTATCACAAGTGCAAAAAGTGTTTTTTTCACACTAATAGAAGTGCAAAAGTGGTTTCCTGCACCAACACAAGTGCGAAAAGTGGTTTTTCTACACTAACACAAGTGCGAAAAGTGGTTTTTCAACACTAACACAAGTGCGAAAAGTGGTTTTTCAACACTATCACAAGTGCAAAAAGTGTTTTTTCCACACTAATACAAGTGCAAAAGTGGTTTCCTGCACCAACACAAGTGCGAAAAGTGGTTTTTCAACACTAACACAAGTGCAAAAAGTGGTTTTTCAACACTAACACAAGTGCGAAAAGTGGTTTTTCCACACTAATACAAGTGCAAAAGTGGTTTCCTGCACCAACACAAGTGCGAAAAGTGGTTTCCTGCACCAACACAAGTGTGAAAAGTGGTTTTTCAACACTAACACAAGTGCGAAAAGTGGTTTTTCAACACTAACACAAGTGCGAAAAGTGTTTTTTCCACACGAATACAAGTGCAAAAGTGGTTTCCTGCACCAACACAAGTGCGAAAAGTGGTTTTTCAACACTAACACAAGTGCGAAAAGGGGTTTATCAACACTAACACAAGTGCGAAAAGTGGTTTTTCAACACTATCACAAGTGCAAAAAGTGTTTTTTCCACACTAATACAAGTGCAAAAGTGGTTTCCTGCACCAACACAAGTGCGAAAAGTGGTTTTTCAACACTAACACAAGTGCGAAAAGTGGTTTTTCAACACTATCACAAGTGCAAAAAGTGTTTTTTCCACACTAATACATGTGCAAAAGTGGTTTCCTGCACCAACACAAGTGTGAAAAGTGGTTTATCAACACTAACACAAGTGCGAAAAGTGGTTTTTCAACACTAACACAAGTGCGAAAAGTGGTTTTTCAACACTATCACAAGTGCAAAAGTGTTTTTTCCACACTAATACAAGTGCAAAAGTGGTTTCCTGCACCAACACAAGTGCGAAAAGTGGTTTTTCAACACTAACACAAGTGCAAGTGCGAAAAGTGGTTTTTCAACACTAACACAAGTGCGAAAAGTGGTTTTTCCACACTAATACAAGTGCAAAAGTGGTTTCCTGCACCAACACAAGTGCGAAAAGTGGTTTTTCAACACTAACACAAGTGCGAAAAGTGGTTTTTCAACACTATCAGAAGTGCAAAAAGTGTTTTTTCCACACTAATACAAGTGCAAAAGTGGTTTCATGCACCAACACAAGTGCGAAAAGTGGTTTTTCAACACTAACACAAGTGCGAAAAAGGGGTTTTTCAACACTATCACAAGTGCAAAAAGTGGTTTTTCCACACTAATACAAGTGCAAAAGTGGTTTTCCTGCACCAACACAAGTGCGAAAAGTGGTTTTTCAACACTAACACAAGTGCGAAAAGTGTTTTTTCCACACTATTACAAGTGCAAAAGTGGTTTCCTGCACCAACACAAGTGCAAAAAGTGGTTTTTCAACACTAACACAAGTGCGAAAAGTGGTTTTTCAACACTAACACAAGTGCGAAAAGTGGTTTTTCCACACTAATACAAGTGCAAAAGTGGTGTCCTGCACCAACACAAGTGCGAAAAGTGGTTTTTCAACACTAACACAAGTGCGAAAAGTGGTTTTTCAACACTATCACAAGTGCAAAAAGTGTTTTTTCCACACTAATACAAGTGCAAAAGTGGTTTCCTGCACCAACACAAGTGCAAAAAGTGGTTTTTCAACACTAACACAAGTGCGAAAAGTGGTTTTTTCTACAATAATACAAGTGCAAAAGTGGTTTCCTGCACCAACACAAGTGCGAAAAGTGGTTTTTCAACACTAACACAAGTGCGAAAAGTGGTTTTTCAACACTATCACAAGTGCAAAAAGTGGTTTTTCCACACTAATACAAGTGCAAAAGTGGTTTCCTGCACCAACACAAGTGCGAAAAGTGGTTTTTCAACACTAACACAAGTGCGAAAAGTGGTTTTTCAACACTATCACAAGTGCAAAAAGTGTTTTTTCCACACTAATACAAGTGCAAAAGTGGTTTCCTGCACCAACACAAGTGCGAAAAGTGGTTTTTCAACACTAACACAAGTGCGAAAAGTGGTTTTTCAACACTATCACAAGTGCAAAAAGTCTTTTTTCCACACTAATACAAGTGCAAATGTGGTTTCCTTCTCCAACAAAAGTGCGAAAAGTGGTTTTTCAACACTATCACAAGTGCAAAAAGTGTTTTTTCCACACTAATACAAGTGCAAAAGTGGTTTCCTGCACCAACACAAGTGCGAAAAGTGGTTTTTGAACACTAACACAAGTGCGAAAAGTGGTTTTTCAACACTATCACAAGTGCAAAAAGTGTTTTTTCCACACTAATACAAGTGCAAAAGTGGTTTCCTGCACCAACACAAGTGCGAAAAGTGGTTTTTCAACACTAACACAAGTGCGAAAAGTGGTTTTTCAACACTATCACAAGTGCAAAAAGTGTTTTTTCCACACTAATACAAGTGCAAAAGTGGTTTCCTGCACCAACACAAGTGCGAAAAGTGGTTTTTCAACACTAACACAAGTGCAAAAAGTGGTTTTTCAACACTAATACAAGTGCAAAAGTGGTTTCCTGCACCAACACAAGTGCGAAAAGTGGTTTTTCAACACTAACACAAGTGCGAAAAGTGTTTTTTCCACACTAATACAAGTGCAAAAGTGGTTTTGCCACACTATCACAAGTGCGAAAAGTGGTTTCCTGCACCAACACAAGTGCGAAAAGTGGTTTTTCAACACTAACACAAGTGCGAAAAGTGGTTTTTCAACACTAACACAAGTGCAAAAAGTGTTTTTTCAACACTAACACAAGTGCGAAAAGTGTTTTTTCCACACTAATACAAGTGCAAACGTGGTTTCCTGCACCAACACAAGTGCGAAAAGTGGTTTTTCAACACTAACACAAGTGCAAAAAGTGTTTTTTCAACACTAACACAAGTGCAAAAAGTGTTTTTTCCACACTAATACAAGTGCAAAAGTGGTTTCCTGCACCAACACAAGTGCGAAAAGTGGTTTTTCAACACTAACACAAGTGCGAAAAGTGGTTTTTCAACACTATCACAAGTGCAAAAAGTGTTTTTTCCACACTAATACAAGTGCAAAAGTGGTTTCCTGCACCAACACAAGTGCGAAAAGTGGTTTTTCAACACTAACACAAGTGCGAAAAGTGGTTTTTCAACACTAACACAAGTGCGAAAAGTGGTTTTTCCACACTAATACAAGTGCAAAAGTGGTGTCCTGCACCAACACAAGTGCGAAAAGTGGTTTTTCAACACTAACACAAGTGCGAAAAGTGGTTTTTCAACACTATCACAAGTGCAAAAAGTGTTTTTTCCACACCAATACAAGTGCAAAAGTGGTTTCCTGCACCAACACAAGTGCGAAAAGTGGTTTTTCAACACTAACACAAGTGCGAAAAGTGGTTTTTCAACACTAACACAAGTGCGAAAAGTGGTTTTTCCACACTAATACAAGTGCAAAAGTGGTGTCCTGCACCAACACAAGTGCGAAAAGTGGTTTTTCAACACTAACACAAGTGCGAAAAGTGGTTTTTCAACACTATCACAAGTGCAAAAAGTGTTTTTTCCACACTAATACAAGTGCAAAAGTGGTTTCCTGCACCAACACAAGTGCAAAAAGTGGTTTTTCAACACTAACACAAGTGCGAAAAGTGGTTTTTTCTACAATAATACAAGTGCAAAAGTGGTTTCCTGCACCAACACAAGTGCGAAAAGTGGTTTTTCAACACTAACACAAGTGCGAAAAGTGGTTTTTCAACACTATCACAAGTGCAAAAAGTGGTTTTTCCACACTAATACAAGTGCAAAAGTGGTTTCCTGCACCAACACAAGTGCGAAAAGTGGTTTTTCAACACTAACACAAGTGCGAAATGTGGTTTTTCAACACTATCACAAGTGCAAAAAGTGTTTTTTCCACACTAATACAAGTGCAAAAGTGGTTTCCTGCACCAACACAAGTGCGAAAAGTGGTTTTTCAACACTAACACAAGTGCGAAAAGTGGTTTTTCAACACTATCACAAGTGCAAAAAGTCTTTTTTCCACACTAATACAAGTGCAAATGTGGTTTCCTTCTCCAACAAAAGTGCGAAAAGTGGTTTTTCAACACTATCACAAGTGCAAAAAGTGTTTTTTCCACACTAATACAAGTGCAAAAGTGGTTTCCTGCACCAACACAAGTGCGAAAAGTGGTTTTTGAACACTAACACAAGTGCGAAAAGTGGTTTTTCAACACTATCACAAGTGCAAAAAGTGTTTTTTCCACACTAATACAAGTGCAAAAGTGGTTTCCTGCACCAACACAAGTGCGAAAAGTGGTTTTTCAACACTAACACAAGTGCGAAAAGTGGTTTTTCAACACTATCACAAGTGCAAAAAGTGTTTTTTCCACACTAATACAAGTGCAAAAGTGGTTTCCTGCACCAACACAAGTGCGAAAAGTGGTTTTTCAACACTAACACAAGTGCAAAAAGTGGTTTTTCAACACTAATACAAGTGCAAAAGTGGTTTCCTGCACCAACACAAGTGCGAAAAGTGGTTTTTCAACACTAACACAAGTGCGAAAAGTGGTTTTTCAACACTAACACAAGTGCGAAAAGTGTTTTTTCCACACTAATACAAGTGCAAAAGTGGTTTTGCCACACTATCACAAGTGCGAAAAGTGGTTTCCTGCACCAACACAAGTGCGAAAAGTGGTTTTTCAACACTAACACAAGTGCGAAAAGTGGTTTTTCAACACTAACACAAGTGCAAAAAGTGTTTTTTCAACACTAACACAAGTGCGAAAAGTGTTTTTTCCACACTAATACAAGTGCAAACGTGGTTTCCTGCACCAACACAAGTGCGAAAAGTGGTTTTTCAACACTAACACAAGTGCAAAAAGTGGTTTTTCAACACTAACACAAGTGCAAAAAGTGTTTTTTCCACACTAATACAAGTGCAAAAGTGGTTTCCTGCACCAACACAAGTGCGAAAAGTGGTTTTTCAACACTAACACAAGTGCGAAAAGTGGTTTTTCAACACTATCACAAGTGCAAAAAGTGTTTTTTCCACACTAATACAAGTGCAAAAGTGGTTTCCTGCACCAACACAAGTGCGAAAAGTGGTTTTTCAACACTAACACAAGTGCGAAAAGTGGTTTTTCAACACTATCACAAGTGCAAAAAGTCTTTTTTCCACACTAATACAAGTGCAAATGTGGTTTCCTTCTCCAACAAAAGTGCGAAAAGTGGTTTTTCAACACTATCACAAGTGCAAAAAGTGTTTTTTCCACACTAATACAAGTGCAAAAGTGTTTTCCTGCACCAACACAAGTGCGAAAAGTGGTTTTTCAACACTAACACAAGTGCGAAAAGTGGTTTTTCAACACTATCACAAGTGCAAAAAGTGTTTTTTCCACACTAATACAAGTGCAAAAGTGGTTTCCTGCACCAACACAAGTGCGAAAAGTGGTTTTTCAACACTAACACAAGTGCGAAAAGTGGTTTTTCAACACTATCACAAGTGCAAAAAGTGTTTTTTCCACACTAATACAAGTGCAAAAGTGGTTTCCTGCACCAACACAAGTGCGAAAAGTGGTTTTTCAACACTAACACAAGTGCGAAAAGTGGTTTTTCAACACTAACACAAGTGCGAAAAGTGGTTTTTCCACACTAATACAAGTGCAAAAGTGGTGTCCTGCACCAACACAAGTGCGAAAAGTGGTTTTTCAACACTAACACAAGTGCGAAAAGTGGTTTTTCAACACTATCACAAGTGCAAAAAGTGTTTTTTCCACACCAATACAAGTGCAAAAGTGGTTTCCTGCACCAACACAAGTGCGAAAAGTGGTTTTTCAACACTAACACAAGTGCGAAAAGTGGTTTTTCAACACTAACACAAGTGCGAAAAGTGGTTTTTCCACACTAATACAAGTGCAAAAGTGGTGTCCTGCACCAACACAAGTGCGAAAAGTGGTTTTTCAACACTAACACAAGTGCGAAAAGTGGTTTTTCAACACTATCACAAGTGCAAAAAGTGTTTTTTCCACACTAATACAAGTGCAAAAGTGGTTTCCTGCACCAACACAAGTGCAAAAAGTGGTTTTTCAACACTAACACAAGTGCGAAAAGTGGTTTTTTCTACAATAATACAAGTGCAAAAGTGGTTTCCTGCACCAACACAAGTGCGAAAAGTGGTTTTTCAACACTAACACAAGTGCGAAAAGTGGTTTTTCAACACTATCACAAGTGCAAAAAGTGGTTTTTCCACACTAATACAAGTGCAAAAGTGGTTTCCTGCACCAACACAAGTGCGAAAAGTGGTTTTTCAACACTAACACAAGTGCGAAAAGTGGCTTTTCAACACTATCACAAGAGCAAAAAGTCTTTTTTCCACACTAATACAAGTGCAAAAGTGGTTTCCTGCTCCAACAAAAGTGCGAAAAGTGGTTTTTCAACACTAACACAAGTGCAAAAAGTGGTTTTTCAACACTAATACAAGTGCAAAAGTGGTTTCCTGCACCAACACAAGTGCGAAAAGTGGTTTTTCAACACTAACACAAGTGCGAAAAGTGGTTTTTCAACACTAACACAAGTGCGAAAAGTGTTTTTTCCACACTAATACAAGTGCAAAAGTGGTTTTGCCACACTATCACAAGTGCGAAAAGTGGTTTCCTGCACCAACACAAGTGCGAAAAGTGGTTTTTCAACACTAACACAAGTGCGAAAAGTGGTTTTTCAACACTAACACAAGTGCGAAAAGTGGTTTTTCAACACTATCACAAGTGCAAAAAGTGTTTTTTCCACACTAATACAAGTGCAAAAGTGGTTTCCTGCACCAACACAAGTGCTAAAAGTGGTTTTTCAACACTAACACAAGTGCGAAAAGTGGTTTTTCAACACTATCACAAGAGCAAAAAGTCTTTTTTCCACACTAATACAAGTGCAAAAGTGGTTTCCTGCTCCAACAAAAGTGCGAAAAGTGGTTTTTCAACACTAACACAAGTGCGAAAAGTGGTTTTTCAACACTAACACAAGTGCGAAAAGTGGTTTTTCCACACTAATACAAGTGCAAAAGTGGTTTCCTGCACCAACACAAGTGCGAAAAGTGGTTTTTCAACACTAACACAAGTGCGAAAAGTGGTTTTTCAACACTATCACAAGTGCAAAAAGTGTTTTTTCCACACTAATACAAGTGCAAAAGTGGTTTCCTGCACCAACACAAGTGCGAAAAGTGGTTTTTCAACACTAACACAAGTGCGAAAAGTGGTTTTTCAACACTAACACAAGTGCGAAAAGTGGTTTTTCTACAATAATACAAGTGCAAAAGTAGTTTCCTGCAACAACACAAGTACGAAAAGTGGTTTTTCAACACTAACACAAGTGCGAAAAGTGGTTTTTCAACACTAACACAAGTGCAAAAAGTGGTTTTTCCACACTAATACAAGTGCAAAAGTGGTTTCTTGCACCAACCCAAGTGCGAAAAGTGGTTTATCAACACTAACACAAGTGCGAAAAGTGGTTTTTCAACACTAACACAAGTGCGAAAAGTGGTTTTTCAACACTATCACAAGTGCAAAAAGTGTTTTTTCAACACTATCACAAGTGCAAAAAGTGTTTTTTCCACACTAATACAAGTGCAAAAGTGGTTTCCTGCACCAACACAAGTGCGAAAAGTGGTTATTCAACACTAACACAAGTGCGAAAAGTGGTTTTTCAACACTAACACAAGTGCGAAAAGTGGTTTTTCCACACCAATACAAGTGCAAAAGTGGTTTCCTGCACCAACACAAGTGCGAAAAGTGGTTTTTCAACACTAACACAAGTGCGAAAAGTGGTTTTTCAACACCATCACAAGTGCAAAAAGTGTTTTTTCCACACTAATACAAGTGCAAAAGTGGTTTCCTGCACCAACACAAGTGCGAAAAGTGGTTTTTCAACACTAACACAAGTGCGAAAAAGGGGTTTTTCAACACTATCACAAGTGCAAAAAGTGGTTTTTCCACACTAATACAATTGCAAAAGTGGTTTCCTGCACCAACACAAGTGCGAAAAGTGGTTTTTCAACACTAACACAAGTGCGAAAAGTGTTTTTTCCACACTATTACAAGTGCAAAGGTGGTTTCCTGCACCAACACAAGTGCGAAAAGTGGTTTTTCAACACTAACACAAGTGCGAAAAGTGGTTTTTCAACACTAACACAAGTGCAAAAAGTCTTTTTTCCACACTAATACAAGTGCAAAAGTGGTTTCCTGCTCCAACAAAAGTGCGAAAAGTGGTTTTTCAACACTATCACAAGTGCAAAAAGTGTTTTTTCCACACTAATACAAGTGCAAAAGTGGTTTCCTGCACCAACACAAGTGCGAAAAGTGGTTTTTCAACACTAACACAAGTGCGAAAAGTGGTTTTTCAACACTATCACAAGTGCAAAAAGTGTTTTTTCCACACTAATACAAGTGCAAATGTGGTTTCCTGCACCAACACAAGTGCGAAAAGTGGTTTTTCAACACTAACACAAGTGCGAAAAGTGGTTTTTCAACACTATCACAAGTGCAAAAAGTGTTTTTTCCACACTAATACAAGTGCAAAAGTGGTTTCCTGCACCAACACAAGTGCGAAAAGTGGTTTTTCAACACTAACACAAGTGCAAAAAGTGGTTTTTCAACACTATTACAAGTGCAAAAGTGGTTTCCTGCACCAACACAAGTGCGAAAAGTGGTTTTTCAACACTAACACAAGTGCGAAAAGTGGTTTTTCAACACTAACACAAGTGCGAAAAGTGTTTTTTCCACACTAATACAAGTGCAAAAGTGGTTTTGCCACACTATCACAAGTGCGAAAAGTGGTTTCCTGCACCAACACAAGTGCGAAAAGTGGTTTTTCAACACTAACACAAGTGCGAAAAGTGGTTTTTCAACACTAACACAAGTGCAAAAAGTGTTTTTTCAACACTAACACAAGTGCGAAAAGTGTTTTTTCCACACTAATACAAGTGCAAACGTGGTTTCCTGCACCAACACAAGTGCGAAAAGGGGTTTTTCAACACTAACACAAGTGCGAAAAGTGGTTTTTCAACACTAACACAAGTGCAAAAAGTGTTTTTTCCACACTAATACAAGTGCAAAAGTGGTTTCCTGCACCAACACAAGTGCGAAAAGTGGTTTTTTCAACACTAACACAAGTGTGAAAAGTGGTTTTTCAACACTATCACAAGTGCAAAAAGTGTTTTTTCCACACTAATACAAGTGCAAAAGTGGTTTCCTGCACCAACACAAGTGCGAAAAGTGGTTTTTCAACACTAACACAAGTGCGAAAAGTGGTTTTTCAACACTATCACAAGAGCAAAAAGTCTTTTTTCCACACTAATACAAGTGCAAAAGTGGTTTCCTGCTCCAACAAAAGTGCGAAAAGTGGTTTTTCAACACTAACACAAGTGCGAAAAGTGGTTTTTCAACACTAACACAAGTGCAAAAAGTCTTTTTTCCACACTAATACAAGTGCAAAAGTGGTTTCCTGCTCCAACAAAAGTGCGAAAAGTGGTTTTTCAACACTATCACAAGTGCAAAAAGTGTTTTTTCCACACTAATACAAGTGCAAAAGTGGTTTCCTGCACCAACACAAGTGCGAAAAGTGGTTTTTCAACACTAACACAAGTGCGAAAAGTGGTTTTTCAACACTATCACAAGTGCAAAAAGTGTTTTTTCCACACTAATACAAGTGCAAATGTGGTTTCCTGCACCAACACAAGTGCGAAAAGTGGTTTTTCAACACTAACACAAGTGCGAAAAGTGGTTTTTCAACACTATCACAAGTGCAAAAAGTGTTTTTTCCACACTAATACAAGTGCAAAAGTGGTTTCCTGCACCAACACAAGTGCGAAAAGTGGTTTTTCAACACTAACACAAGTGCAAAAAGTGGTTTTTCAACACTATTACAAGTGCAAAAGTGGTTTCCTGCACCAACACAAGTGCGAAAAGTGGTTTTTCAACACTAACACAAGTGCGAAAAGTGGTTTTTCAACACTAACACAAGTGCGAAAAGTGTTTTTTCCACACTAATACAAGTGCAAAAGTGGTTTTGCCACACTATCACAAGTGCGAAAAGTGGTTTCCTGCACCAACACAAGTGCGAAAAGTGGTTTTTCAACACTAACACAAGTGCGAAAAGTGGTTTTTCAACACTAACACAAGTGCAAAAAGTGTTTTTTCAACACTAACACAAGTGCGAAAAGTGTTTTTTCCACACTAATACAAGTGCAAACGTGGTTTCCTGCACCAACACAAGTGCGAAAAGGGGTTTTTCAACACTAACACAAGTGCGAAAAGTGGTTTTTCAACACTAACACAAGTGCAAAAAGTGTTTTTTCCACACTAATACAAGTGCAAAAGTGGTTTCCTGCACCAACACAAGTGCGAAAAGTGGTTTTTTCAACACTAACACAAGTGCGAAAAGTGGTTTTTCAACACTATCACAAGTGCAAAAAGTGTTTTTTCCACACTAATACAAGTGCAAAAGTGGTTTCCTGCACCAACACAAGTGCGAAAAGTGGTTTTTCAACACTAACACAAGTGCGAAAAGTGGTTTTTCAACACTATCACAAGAGCAAAAAGTCTTTTTTCCACACTAATACAAGTGCAAAAGTGGTTTCCTGGTCCAACAAAAGTGCGAAAAGTGGTTTTTCAACACTAACACAAGTGCGAAAAGTGGTTTTTCAACACTAACACAAGTGCGAAAAGTGGTTTTTCCACACTAATACAAGTGCAAAAGTGGTTTCCTGCACCAACACAAGTGCGAAAAGTGGTTTTTCAACACTAACACAAGTGCGAAAAGTGGTTTTTCAACACTATCACAAGTGCAAAAAGTGTTTTTTCCACACTAATACAAGTGCAAAAGTGATTTCCTGCACCAACACAGGTGCGAAAAGTGGTTATTCAACACTAACACAAGTGCGAAAAGTGGTTTTTCAACACTAACACAAGTGCGAAAAGTGGTTTTTCCACACCAATACAAGTGCAAAAGTGGTTTCCTGCACCAACACAAGTGCGAAAAGTGGTTTTTCAACACTAACACAAGTGTGAAAAGTGGTTTTTCAACACTATCACAAGTGCAAAAAGTGTTTTTTCCACACTAATACAAGTGCAAAAGTGGTTTCCTGCACCAACACAAGTGCGAAAAGTGGTTTTTCAACACTAACACAAGTGCGAAAAGGGGTTTTTCAACACTATCACAAGTGCAAAAAGTGGTTTTTCCACACTAATACAAGTGCAAAAGTGGTTTCCTGCACCAACACAAGTGCGAAAAGTGGTTTTTCAACACTAACACAAGTGTGAAAAGTGGTTTTTCAACACTATCACAAGTGCAAAAAGTGTTTTTTCCACACTAATACAAGTGCAAAAGTGGTTTCCTGCACCAACACAAGTGCGAAAAGTGGTTTTTCAACACTAACACAAGTGCGAAAAGTGGTTTTTCAACACTAACACAAGTGCAAAAAGTGGTTTTTCAACACTAACACAAGTGCGAAAAGTGTTTTTTCCACACTAATACAAGTGCAAACGTGGTTTCCTGCACCAACACAAGTGCGAAAAGTGGTTTTTCAACACTAACACAAGTGCGAAAAGTGGTTTTTCAACACTAACACAAGTGCGAAAAGTGGTTTTTCAACACTAACACAAGTGCGAAAAGTGGTTTTTCAACACTAACACAAGTGCGAAAAGTGGTTTTTCTACAATAATACAAGTGCAAAAGTGGTTTCCTGCACCAACACAAGTGCGAAAAGTGGTTTTTCAACACTAACACAAGTGCGAAAAGTGGTTTTTCAACACTATCACAAGTGCAAAAAGTGGTTTTTCCACACTAATACAAGTGCAAAAGTGGTTTCCTGCACCAACACAAGTGCGAAAAGTGGTTTTTCAACACTAACACAAGTGCGAAAAGTGGTTTTTCAACACTATCACAAGTGCAAAAAGTGTTTTTTCCACACTAATACAAGTGCAAAAGTGGTTTCCTGCACCAACACAAGTGCGAAAAGTGGTTTTTCAACACTAACACAAGTGCGAAAAGTGGTTTTTCAACACTATCACAAGTGCAAAAAGTCTTTTTTCCACACTAATACAAGTGCAAATGTGGTTTCCTTCTCCAACAAAAGTGCGAAAAGTGGTTTTTCAACACTATCACAAGTGCGAAAAGTGGTTTTTCAACACTATCACAAGTGCAAAAAGTGTTTTTTCCACACTAATACAAGTGCAAAAGTGGTTTCCTGCACCAACACAAGTGCAAAAAGTGGTTTTTCAACACTAACACAAGTGCGAAAAGTGGTTTTTCTACAATAATACAAGTGCAAAAGTGGTTTCCTGCACCAACACAAGTGCGAAAAGTGGTTTTTCAACACTAACACAAGTGCGAAAAGTGGTTTTTCAACACTATCACAAGTGCAAAAAGTGGTTTTTCCACACTAATACAAGTGCAAAAGTGGTTTCCTGCACCAACACAAGTGCGAAAAGTGGTTTTTCAACACTAACACAAGTGCGAAAAGTGGTTTTTCAACACTATCACAAGTGCAAAAAGTGTTTTTTCCACACTAATACAAGTGCAAAAGTGGTTTCCTGCACCAACACAAGTGCGAAAAGTGGTTTTTCAACACTAACACAAGTGCGAAAAGTGGTTTTTCAACACTATCACAAGTACAAAAAGTCTTTTTTCCACACTAATACAAGTGCAAATGTGGTTTCCTTCTCCAACAAAAGTGCGAAAAGTGGTTTTTCAACACTATCACAAGTGCAAAAAGTGTTTTTTCCACACTAATACAAGTGCAAAAGTGGTTTCCTGCACCAACACAAGTGCGAAAAGTGGTTTTTCAACACTAACACAAGTGCGAAAAGTGGTTTTTCAACACTATCACAAGTGCAAAAAGTGTTTTTTCCACACTAATACAAGTGCAAAAGTGGTTTCCTGCACCAACACAAGTGCGAAAAGTGGTTTTTCAACACTAACACAAGT
>NW_027617754.1:0-32500 GCF_964187855.1 Myxine glutinosa
ATCTTTAGCTTATCTAACAGGCTTAACTTATTCCCAGGGACAAGACAAAAGACAGACTACGAACACACTTACATGGGGAATGATGATAGGGATGGCAGCTGGATGGCTGGCGGGATAGGGAGGTCCAACTGGTCCTGCAGCACGATCGGCTCGTTGGGCAGCCGCCGTTCCTTCGCGGCCCTGCTCCAAACTGCCGTCCAGGCCCCACGCTGCTGTGGCTGCAGTTTCGGTGGCTCGAGCTGCTGTAGAGGCAGTTTCGGTGGCTCAAGCTGCTGTAGATGCAGTTTCGGTGGCTCAAGCACGCAGCTCAGCTCTGACGACCCAGCTCTTGTCTCCTCCCTCCTTGTCTCAGCTGCTGGACTTCTCTCTCCTTTTGGGAACGCCCCGCCACGGGTTATATAGGCCCCGCCCCTCAACCTTTTCGAACCTCCCCCAAACGTTCTCTCTCCGCCCTCTCAAGCCAAACCCCTTGTTCATGGTTGGTCGAGTGGGGCTGGCTCACTCCTCCCCTCTATGACGAGGTGGAGACACGCCTTTCTTCTCCGACCCTGCCTCGTGGTCAATGGTGGCAATTGGAGGGGATGTAATTTGCGATGGCAATTGAGGCCTGGCAATGACGAAAGTGGCAATGGAAGTTTTGGGAATGGGAATGAAGGGAATCTACTCTTATTTCACTCGGTGCAATGGAGTATTTAAGTTAATGGGAGACACAGCCTTACCCTAATACACATAATAAGATATAAGCTATCGAACAGGGGTATTCTATGATTGGCTGACGTGGATGCTTTATGGACTAATTACCGAGACGCCCTTTTTACCTTTATACAACTCTGGAGGCAAGAGGGGCCATATCCAACCAATGGTACACAGCAGTTTACCACAATCCAATACACACAATCAAAAAAATGCCATCCTCATATCCGCAACACTGCACCCTCCTCCTCTTAGGCATGGCCCGGGCCTACAACTTTTATTTAGTGTGACACGTAGGTGTAGTTCCCTCTACTTTTAACCTGACCCTGAGTGCGACAGTTTTAAAACATAAATAAATATGTCCCGCTGCTCCATTGCACCCTGCCTAACAGACTTACGCCCACAGTTAACCGAATTGCGGAATGGTCTTCAAACTACACACTGACAGTGGGGAGCATTATTTACAATGACTCTGCTTTTATTTACAAAACTAACCCAGGACCTGTAATTGTTCTTTCTGGGGGGGAGACAGTCTGCTCTGCATCGACGCACCATGAAAGCACCTATAATGCACCAAAGCACCCTCAAGCACCAATCGGTGCAGTCACCATAGTTCATCAGTGTTCATGAATGTTCAATAATAAAAATAAATCAACAACCCCTAACCCTGCAGATGATCTCTTGCTCTTCGGCTCCCTCTGCTGGCTATTATTATCTCTTCCAGTTGTTGTCATTTTCTTTGCTTTTCTTACTGGCGGCCTATTTGAACTGAAAAATGCACCCAATGTGTCCTTTTTATTTTATTTTATTTATGGCCCACAGGGCCGACTACATGTGGTTCACCTTTGGGGCATCGGTGCCCTGTGGCCAAGGTCCGCCAGCAAGATTTCGGGCCCTCATGGCCGGTTCCAGCAGAGGGGCCATGCCCCAACCCATGGGGTGCATACGTGGTGCTCGGCCACAGGCATGTGGTCCATAATGTGGTGCATCGATGCAGACAGCTGGTTCTGGGAATTTCGGGCGCACAATGGCCGACTCACGCACACTCCCCTGCCCAATGGCACACAGGTCATGTGGGAGACAAAAGGTGAAGGACAAATGAGCGAGGGGTAAGGTCACAAGGGTACACATCAATAAGGCAATGCAAGGCGAAATGCGTACGGACGACGAAGTGAGAAAGCTCGTCCCTACCGTACGTCACCCCCCTGTCACCTACACTACCCTTGCCCTTACCCCATATTTACAAAATCTACACATTTACAAATTCGTCACTACTGTCACGTCTTCCCCTTATTTCCCTTATACCAAATTCATCACCACAATCCCTCTAGCCAAAATTTGCCATCACCCAATTCGTCATCAATCCTCATAAGGAGGAAGAGATGGAACACAAAGCACAATGTCACACCCACGTCATGATGCGTCTCACAATCCAAACATTTGCACAAAAATAATAAATTAAACATGGCATGGTGTGGAGGTACGTCATCTCAGGTGAGTGGATGCAGATGGTGCGAGGAGACTTCATCCTAACTACTTTCTAAATGACTTTAACACTCTTTACTCTACCCGGGGTCTTTCCCTGCCAATCCATTGGCCATCTTACACTATGGGTTCTAAAAACCAATTCCCATTGACCAAACTGTGGTGCTTCTCAATTTGGGGTCTCACTCCCCCGATTCATCTCCCGGTGCCCTTGCACAATTTCTGGGCTGAGACGTGTAGCTCTCCCAGCAGGTCTACCCACCTGCACACCTCCACCACTGCAGTTGCCACCCGAGCTTACCTAGCTCCTCACCCTAACCTAACTAACTGGGGAAGGCCCCTCCTGGCTCTGTCACCCCTTGGTGCCCTCTGGCACTGGGCTACCCGGGTCCGTCCTCCGGATCCTCGGGCCCCATCCACAACAACTACCGGCTCCCAGAGCCCACCTGCGGCCTCACCTGGCCGACATCCTCACAGTGGTGGAGTGCCCAAACCAACTACACACACTAACAGGCTACACGCCCAGCCATTTCCACAACACTAATGCACCCATCCAATCACCATTCTTCCACCCGCACCACAGATGCCAATATCCAACCACAATTTACCTATACCCTCTACCTAACACTTACACTACCCGCCCCGGGTATCCGTGATGGGGGTCCACTCTTCCCCCATTCACACCTTCGCACCATCCACTCCACTCCACAATTTCCACCATACTCACTCCACAACCATCCATTCCAATTCTCCATATATTCCACACTCCTGTTGGTGCACACCTGTGCACTCACACCTGGTGCCACCTGCACCCTCCTTCTCCCTGGACCATTTGGTCAACACCACACGCAATCACCACTACTCCCTCATACACTGCTCCATACACCTGTCCAGTTGCACACCTGTGCAATCACACCTGTTCCTCACACACTTTTCACAATACACTTCTATACACCTCCAACACTCACACGGCATCATCTCATCTAACTACTCCCCTCTGAAACTTGCGCTTCCCAGTCGTCCCTTTAAACTATTGCGCTCCCTCGTTATTATCATCCACTCTAAACTACCTGCGTCCCCACTACAGGTGTCATTGTCACTACCTAATCTTAACGTTACCTAATGTCAATCTCTAGGGCCCTACACATTATCCAAACCCTCCTTCGGCGAACTTACACTGCCATAAACCCCATAAATCTAGTGCTCCTTTGCCCCCCTCTGTGAGGGATGGTGGATTGCCCATCCCACCACATCGGGGTGGTCCCACTATCAATTTTGCTCACCAAATTTCAGCCAATCAAAAATTTTGCCAATCATCTGCCAATCACCGTACCAATCATCAAATTTTGCATTTTTCTAATTTTGGGTCCAAAACACTAACCTCATCACCCGTCTACTTATTAGATCCTCTCGGTGCGCCAATTCACGTCTACAGCCCGGCTTCGTAAAGCCGAGCAATGAATGCGGGTTCTTTGGTGCCGGCGGCTGGATGCGTCCGGCACTCGGTGCAGGGACGGGGGCTTACCTGTGCCGAGATCCCACGCACCACCTCGGCGCGGAGCCACCCAATTGCCCGATCTCGACCTGCCGGAACGTCTCAATAAAAAGTGGTCGCCATGACGACCCTTCCTATCGGGCTGCCCGCTCCGCCTAGTGGAGCACGGACGCGGCCGTTCAAAGCGAGGCCCAGCGTGGATCGCGTACGGCGGTCCTTTCGAACCCGCCGTGGTTCGGATCCCCGCTGGTTCTCGCGGCATGCGAAGCTGCCCGACGCGCACCGAGGGCCCGATTCGGCTAAATGTCGTTCTAACCGCTAACCCGGTTACCGTCGATGCCTCACCTGCATGCTTACATGCATACGCTACCCCTTCCTTGCTCATACACCCAGCTGTTCCCATGCTCCTCGTCATTGCACCTTCTCTTACACACCCAGGTACACTCATTCCACTCACAGACTTGGTCACACACCTGACCACCAAACACCTTTGCACACACTCGTCGGTCGCACACCTCACCAACACACCTCTTCGCGCTCCCTTCTCGGTCACCTCCTCTGTGACAACCACAGGTGTGCTCTCACTCACACACCCAACTACGTGCCTCACCACCAACTCAAGTGTGCATTCCCACACACGCTCTACCCTTCCAGGTGTGCATCCTTCCATTCCAGGTGTACATCCTCGCTCACCTGTCACAACCAACTCACGCTCCGTGTCACTCTCACTACTTTCACCTCCATTCTTGACAGCGCACTCACCCTTACTCTCGACAGCGCACTCTTTCCTCATGCCCCTGTCCGTTACACACCTTTCTCGCGCATCCTCTTGCGCACACTCTTTCGTTACTTCCTCCGTAACACTCACCACAGGCGTGCATGTTTCCGTTACATCCTCTGTAACACTTCTCACTACGCGCTTCCATGTGCTCCCTCGCACACGCGCTACGACCGACTCGCTCTCGACAGCACACTCACTCCTCGGCGCGCACTTTTTCCTCACACACCCCATGGTCGGACATTCTCGCACACCTCTTTTTCGCACACCAGACCTGTCGCACACTTCACCAACGGCCTCTCACGAACACCCGGGTCCACAACAACCCCCAAGCCGACTGAAGCTCCCCTCACATCATGTACATTTCCACGTATATCGCCACTCACCTTGGCACCTCTTCGTCGCACCTCTTCTGCCACCTGCAAACTCTTTGTTTGGTTAGTGAGCATCACATCATGAGTTGAGCACCGACCTTGTACCAATTCCATTACCTCCTCCTTTATTTCTCTCTTAGTTTCTGTCCGTCTCTTCTTAATTTCACTCACCTCTTCTCCCACTTCCTCTAATTTTTGCTTCACCTCTTTTATTTCCCGGTGCGTCCCCTCAAGTTCGTCCTCTAAGGCTATTTTGACCGTCTCTATGTGCGTCCTCACCTGCCGGTCCTTCGTCTCCATTATCTCTGTCACCTCGTCCAACCTCGTTGTCAGTCCCTCACGTACCATCTGACATTGCCTCTGTGTCGCTATTGTCATTTTTAATTTCTTTTTGTGTCGCTTTTAACCCTCCTAGTACCGCAGTGTTCCTTTGAACCTGCTCCACTAACTCCGTCTGTCCCTCCGTCAGCTGTTCCACCTCCTCCGTCAGGTCCTCTATGCCCCCTTGTAACTTTGCCGTCCCATTTCTCACCTCTTTCTCTATACGCTTTTCGCCTCGCTTTACCTCCTCGCGTACCCCCGAGACCTCCTTACTCACACCTCGTCGTATCTTCTCTTTCATCTCCTCCATCTCTTTTGTAGATGCCACCCTCATCTGTCCCAATTCATCCCTCTGAGCATCCAATTTACTTTCTAACCCGATTTTCACCTCCTCTATCTGGTTCCCCATCTGTTCGATTTCCCGGGCGGATTGCTCCCCTATTTCCCGCAATTTGTCTTCCATCCTATTTTCTAACCCCATTAACCCATTTTTCACCTATTTTATCCCATTGTCTAACCCCTCAAATTTTTTTCTAATCCCTCACCGATACCCCTCGCTTTGTCCCTCATTACCCCCATTTTGCCCCCCAATTCGTCCCTCATTGCCCCCATACTGTTTTTCAAACCTCCAATTTGGTCTCCCATACTCATCTGTACAGCTGCCTGTAGCTGCGCAATGAGGGCCTGCATGTCAATCGGCTGCATGTTAAAGCCCGCTGATACAGCGGGCTCGGCCACCGCGCGCTCGTGCGAGGCGCCTTTTTGCGCGCCTGAAACCTCGTGCGCGAGAGCGCCATTTTGTGCGTCTGATACCCCCTCAACCACATTGCCAATGTTCTCCTCTACTTCGTCCCTCTGATCCTGGGTTACGCCTAACCCCTCCCCTAGCTCACCCACCGGCATCCGATCGCCTTGACCAGCCATGGCGCGATTTCAAAATTCGGGTTTTGCTTTAAAACACAATTTTCCAGCAGCTCATATTTTGAGCGCGTTAAGCGCGCTTCGGGCATCGTATCTCACTCCCCGACACCAATTTGTTACGGTACGCGGTTAAAGATGTTATATTTGCCGAGCGGAGGCTCCGCGACCGAACAGTTATTCCCCGACTAAAACCCGATTCAACCCAAACGTTGGCCGTATCGCACCGCAGCTGCTTAATCTGGAAAACTCTAAAGCGACCGAATGCAAAGAGGAAGAAGACGTACAGAAGAGTAACTGGGTTTATTATTATTCACACATATAAGCAAAAAGAAAGCAGTCACGTTTATTTACAGGGACATGAGACGCAGGTGACACAGTGAAATCTTTAGATTATCTAACAGGCTTAACTTATTCCCAGGGAAAAGACAAAAGACAGACTACGAACACACTTACACGGGGAACGATGATAGGGATGGCAGGTGGATGGCTGGCGGGATAGGGAGGTCCAACTGGTCCTGCAGCACGATCGGCTCGTTGCGCAGCCACCGTTCCTTCGCGGCCCTGCTCCAAACTGCCGTCCAGGCCCCATGCTGCTGTGGCTGCAGTTTCGGTGGCTCGAGCTGCTGTAGAGGCAGTTTCGGTGGCTCAAGCTGCTGTAGATGCAGTTTCGGTGGCTCAAGCACGCAGCTCAGCTCTGACGACCCAGCTCTTGTCTCCTCCCTCCTTGTCTCAACTGCTGGACTTCTCTCTCCTTTTGGGAACGCCCCGCCGCGGGTTATATAGGCCCCGCCCCTCAACCTTTTCGAACCTCCCCCAAACGTTCTCTCTCCGCCCTCTCAAGCCAAACCCCTTGTTCATGGTTGGTCGAGTGGGGCTGGCTCACTCCTCCCCTCTATGACGAGGTGGAGACACGCCTTTCTTCTCCGACCCTGCCTCGTGGTCAATGGCGGCAATTGGAGGGGATGTAATTTGCGATGGCAATTGAGGCCTGGCAATGACGAAAGGGGCAATGGAAGTTTTGGGAATGGGAATGAAGGGAATCTACTCTTATTTCACTCGGTGCAATGGAGTATTTAAGTTAATGGGAGACACAGCCTTACCCTAATACACATAATAAGATATAAGCTATCGAACAGGGGTATTCTATGATTGGCTGACGTGGATGCTTTATGGACTAATTACCGAGACGCCCTTTTTACCTTTATACAACTCTGGAGGCAAGAGGGGCCATATCCAACCAATGGTACACAGCAGTTTACCACAATCCAATACACACAATCAAAAAAATGCCATCCTCATATCCGCAACAATATATATATATATATATATATATATATATATATATATGTATATATATGTATGTATATATATACAGTATATATATATATATATATATATGTATATATATATATATATATATGTATATATATATATATATATATATGTATATATATATATATATGTATATATACATATATATGTATATATATATATATATGTATGTATATATATATATATATATATATATATATATATATATATATATATATATATATATATATATTTGTATATATATTGTTGCGGATATGGGATTTGCGTCCATCCATATCCGCTTGTAAATATTCCCCTATTTCCTCAATACTTCCCAACTATCCCCAATCCCCCATTCTCTAGTCCCATTTTCTGTAAACAACACTCTGTAGACCCGACCTCCCCCTATTTCCCCCCATTAAATGTCGCATCCAGGTCCACCGCATCTCACGTAGACAACTATAGGACATCTTGCTAGTTATTCTTAGTCTATGTCAGTTAAGGATTCGTTTCCATTAATTCTGACCCTTCGTTGCACCAGAATGTGATTGTATGGCACCGTTAGGAAGTTTAGGACCTCCCAATACCTCCCCGCAGCTCTTCCTCACGGTTCAGAAACAACAACAACAACAACAACAACAGCAACGGCGGCGGCGTGCACAGGGAGTGCGCGTCCTCACTCCGGCTTGGTTGGTAGGGGGTGTTGGGAGGGCACGAGGCCTTCCCCACGAGCCGCCATCAAACATGTGCTCGACGGGGTTACCAAATAGGGGCTCCCTGTCAGCTCCTCGTCAAGGGCGGAGCCCGGTAACCCCCGCACCCAATGGAAGTGGCGGACCGGTCCCATCTGGGGCGGAGCCAACCAGCCGAGGGCGTGTCACTCCCCGCTGAGCATGCGCAGGAAGAGGGAAGTGACGTCACATGCGCGCTGAGCTTGGAGAAAGAAAGACGCCACCTCCGAGCGCTGTGAGGCCTCCCTGCATCTCTTGGACCGTGCTTGATCCTGTCCCCGAGCCAAGGTGCACCTTGTGCTATCGACTGCCTGTCCCTTCCTGCCATCAATCCCTGTGTAAGTCAGCCTTGTCCCGTTTGTCTGTGGTCTGTCTGGGCTAACATAAGACTGTAACTAAGTGCCTATCTCTTCTGTGCCTTTACCTCACTACCTTGTAATCTACCCCTTTTCTCCCCCACTGTAATTATATCCTCCTCCGGAGGTCTTGAGAACTGTACCCCTTGCGTCGTTTCATCTATCCCAGTCGTTGTGTCCTTTCCATCATTGATTTAGCATAGCGCGATTTGGTCAACGTTTGGGTGGAATCGGGGTCTAGTCGGGGAATAACTGTTAGGTCGCGGTAATACACCACCGCTCGGTCGAAATAACATCTAACCGCGATCCGTAACAATTGGTGTCGAGGAGTGAGATTCGAGGCCCGAACCAAATTTTTTTTAAAAACATCTAGGAAAAAATTTGGTCAAAATTATAAAGACACCGAAATTTGATTTTGTTTTACAAAAAACCCGAATTTTGAAAGTCGCGCTATGGCAGATCAAGACGGCTCGGTTCCGGTAGAGGAGAGTGAGGCAGGGTCGATCCAGGACCAAATTGAGGGACATGAGGGGAGCGAAGCAGTGAGGGCGGCAGGTTCGCAAGATGGCGCTCTCGCGCACGAGGTTGCGGGCACGCAAAATGGAGCCTCGCACATGGCTACGGCCGCGCACCCGCTGCACAAGTGGGAGGGATGGCCCAAATGCAGGCCCTCATGGAGCAATTTATGGTACAAATGCAGGCGTCCCTCAACCTGCAGAAGGACGAGATGAGGGCTAATAGTCAGCAATTGGGGAATCGGATGGATGCTCAGAGTGAGCAAATGAGGGCTGATAGTGAGCGATTGGGGGGCAGAATGGGGGGCAAAATGGGAGAAATGGGGGAACGGTTAGAACAAAGGATGGGGGCCCAGATCGGAGGGTTAGGGAGTAGAATAGAGGGATTAGACAATAGATTAGGGGAAATACAGGAGGGGTTAACGGGGTGTAGAAAACAGAATGGCCGCTCAAGAGAATCAAATGGAAGGGATGAAAAATGGGTTAGAGGGGTTAGAAAACAGTATGGAAGGCAAATTGAGGGACATGGGGGACCAAGCGGAAAGGGAAGTTTAAAAAATGGGGCAGCAGATAGAGGGGGTCAGAATGGGGGTAGAAACTAAATTGGATGCTCACAGGGAGGAAATGGAGCAGATGAGGGTGGCATCTGGGCAGGAGATGCAAGTGATGGGAGAGGAGATCAGAAGAGGTGTGAGTGAGGAGGTCGGAGGAGTGCGCGAGGAGGTGAGGCACTGTAAGGAGCGCATGGAGAAGGAGGTGAGAAAGGGGACTGTAAAATTGCAAGGTGGTATAGAGGAGTTGACGCTGGGAGTAGAACTGTAACTACAGTGTAGTCTTACAATAAAGACGTTTATATGTTACCGCTTGACCGCTTCCTCCTTGCTCACAAGCAGCGCGCGTAACGCCGCGCTTTACTGGTGTAGTTTCTGACAACTGACAGTGGGACAAAAGGAGTTGGGGGACCAGGTAAAGAAGAACACAGCGGTAATAGAAGGTTTAAAATCGACACAGAAGGAGATGAAAAAGGACGTAGGGGTAATTAAAAAAGAGTGTCAGACGGTACATGAGGACCTGACGAGGAAAATGAACAAGGTGGTAGAGGTGATGGAGGTTAAAGAGCGGGAGGTGCGGGAGCACATAGAAAAAAATAAGGTGGAGTTAGAGGAAGAACTTAAGGGGGCGCACGAGGAGATGAAGGAGGTGAAGCAGAAATTAGAAGAAGTGGAAGAAGGGGTGAGCGAAATTAAGAAGCGACGGAGAGAGGATAAGAAAGAGATAAAGGAGGAAGTAAAAGAATTGGTCCAAAGTCTGTGTTCGGATCGTGATGATGTGCTCATTAACCGGATGAGGGATTCGCAGGTGATGGAGGAGAAGCGAAGAGAAAGAGGACCCGGTGTAAGTGGTGACCAATATGGTCGTGCGTATGATGCGCCAGGTGATTTAATAAGCTTGGGGGTCGAGATGGACCCGGATGTTCGTGAGAGGCCAAGAGTGAGGTGTATGGCTGGTCCGGAGGGTATGGAACGAGGGTGCGAGCGAGAGGGTCCGGTGATGGGAGAGGTGCGAGGTGTGAGTGAGCAAGGTTGTGGTGGTATGGAATGCGTAGCGGGGTGCGGAAGTGTGACCCATGCATCGACACCAACAGGGGTAGTTTTTAGAGGGACAGGGGAGGCATGGGAGCCCCTTGGGGGTAATGTACTGTGGGGGTTCGGCCCCGCGCTGACCCCGCAAGGGGCGACGCACGGGGTCCAGCAGGCGGGCAACGACTCACATACGAGGTGGTCCCACAAGGTCCCACTCGCGCCGTATGACGGTGGGTAAGGGTGGCATCCCTGCCACCCTTCCCATGAATGGGGCAAATGCGCTATAGATTATGGGGTGTATGGCAGTGAAAACTAGCCCGGGTGGGTTAGGATATTGTGTGTAGGGCCCTAGAAGAGGACATTAGGTAACGTTAAGGTTTAGATAGTGACTGATACCTGTAGTGGGGACGTAGTAGCTTAGTGGATGATAATGACGAGGGAGCGCAATAGTTTAAAGGGACGACTGGGAAGCGCAAGTTTCAGAGGGGAGTAGTTAGATGAGATGATGCTGTGTGAGAACTGGACAGGTGTGTGGAGCAGTGTATGAGTAGTGAGTGTTGTGGATCAGTGCAAATGCGCTTGGGGGAGAGAAGGGTGCAGGCGGCACCAAGTATGAGAGCACAGGTGTGCAAGCACAGGTGTGTGGAATATATGGAGCGGAGAATGAGTGGTGTGGAGAGAGTTGGAGTAAGTGGTACGGAGTGGTGTGCATGGTGCGAAGGTGTGGATGGGGGAAGAGTGGACCCCTTTTCACGAGTACCCGGGGAGGGTAGTTTAAAGAATAGTTAGAAGGTATAGGTAAATTGTGGTTGGATATTGGCATTTGTGGTGCGGATGCAGAATGGTATTGTGGATGGGTGCATTGGTGTGGTGAAATTGGCTGGTCGTGTGGCCTGTTAGTATGAGTGTGAATGGTTGGGCACTCCGCCACTGTTAGATGTCGGCCAGGTGAGGCCGCAGGTGGGCTCTGGGAGCCGTTAGTGTCAGTGGGTGCCTGAGGATCCCGGGTGTGGATCGGGCAGCCCGTGCCAGAGAGGGCACTGAGGGGGTGAGAGTGCGAGAGGGCCTTCCCCAGTTAGTTAGGTTAGGGTGAGGAGCAGGTGAGCTCGGTAGTCAACAACAGTGGTGGAGGTGTGCAGGTGGGCGGACCAGCTGGGAGCGTCACACGACCCAGCCACCGAAATTGTGCGGGGGCACCGAGTGATGAATCGGGGGAGTGAGACCCCAACTTGAGAAGCACCACAGTTTGGTCAATGGGAATTGGTTTGTAGAACCCATAGTGTAAGTTGGCCAATGGATTGGCAGGGAAAGACCCCGGGTAATGTAAAGTTGTTAAAGTCATTTAGGAAATAGTTAGGATTGATGAACCTGTCGCACCATACGCAGCCACTTACCTGAGGTGATGATGATGACTCCACACCTGTGTTCCTTTGTTCTGTGTGGCAGGAAAGGAGAATTGCTGTGTGGATTTGTGAGACGCATCACGACGTGGATGAGACATTGGGGTGATTCCATCTCTCCCTCCTTAGGAGGGACTGATGATGAATTGGTGATGGCAGATGTTGATGTTGAGTTGGAGATGGCAAATTTTGATGAGAGTTGGAAATGGCAAATTTGATTGGTTAGGAGGGAGAGAAGACGAATTTGGTTTATGGGAGGAATGGGGAAGACAGTAGGGACGTTTGTTGATGTGTAAAGTAGATGCTTATGGGTAGTGTTGTGTTTTGTGGATACAGTAAGGGGTAAGGGAGGGGCAATGTAGGTTACCTGGTGGGGGGGGGGGGCGTATGGTAGGAACGTACCTGTCTCACCTGGTTCCCATGTGCCCCCAGTGTGCATTACCTTGAATTGCGTGCACTTTTGCGCCCCTACCACCTTACTCACTTGTCTTCTTTTGTCTCCCACCTCCGAGGATCTGGCTTTGGGGCAGAGAGAGAGGAGAGAGAGGTGCTGGCTCCGCAGTTGTGGGCCTGTACTTCCGCTGCTTGCTGCCTGGATCGATACACCATATGGACCGCAATTATTGTGGCCGCCCACAATGGACCGCAGTTCTTTTGCGGTCAAGCACCACCCGTGGATGGACCTCTGGGTCAACGTGGCACCTATGCCATACAGGTGAACCACTTTTAGTTGGCCCCCCTGACGGCCACAATTTAGAAATTGACGCGGTTGGCGCCTTTCTTTATTTCTAAAGAAGCCAGAAGGCCAAGTGCACTCCATGAAGGCAAGACCAGCGGCAGAACATCGGCCGGCTGCGACACCACCGGTGACCATGGACACTTGATTGTGCATTTATTATTGAACACTTTATTGGTGCACCGGATGGTGCTGACTGTGCATAATGGGGTGGTGCTTTTGGTGCTTGGACGGGGTGCTCTGCACATTATTAAAGGCCGTAGGGCCACAGGGCACTCGTGGGTTGGTGTATCGATGCTGGCATGCGTGCTCTCTCTATGCATAACATCTGCATGTGTTCCTCAAAGAACAGGTCCTGGATCGTAGTGTAAATATCAGTCTTGTATAAATGATGCTCCCTACCGGCTGTATGTTTAGTTTGAGGATGCTTTCCGCGATTCGGTTATCCTGTGGGTGTGTTTCTGTTAGGAGAAGGGTGCAACGTCGCAGGGGGACATATTTACTCATTTGTGAACATCTGTAAAACTGTCGCACTCAGGGTTGAGTTAATAGTAGAGGGAACTACATCTGAGTGCCACACTAAAGTAGGTAAAAATTTATCGGGTCGGGAAGCCCCGAGGTAGAGAAGGGTGCAATGTTGTGGATATGGGATTTGCATCCATCCATATCCGCTTGTAAATATTCCCCTATTTCCTCAATACTTCCCAACTATCCCCAATCCCCCATTCCCTAGTCCCATTTTCTGTAAACAACACTCTGTAGACCCGACCTCCCCCTATTTCCCCCCATTAAATGTCGCATCCAGGTCCACCGCATCTCACGTAGACAACTATAGGACATCTTGCTAGTTATTCTTAGTCTATGTCAGTTAAGGATTCGTTTCCATTAATTCTGACCCTTCGTTGCACCAGAATGTGATTGTATGGCACCGTTAGGAAGTTTAGGACCTCCCAATACCTCCCCGCAGCTCTTCCTCACGGTTCAGAAACAACAACAACAACAACAGCAACGGCGGCGGCGTGCACAGGGAGTGCGCGTCCTCACTCCGGCTTGGTTGGTAGGGGGTGTTGGGAGGGCACCATGCCTTTCCAACGAGCCGCCATCGAGCATGTGCTCGACGGGGTTACCAAGTAGGGGCTCGCTGTCAGCTCCTCGTCAAGGGCGGAGCCCGGTAACCCCCGCACCCAATAGAAGCGGCGGACCGGTCCCATCTGGGGCGGAGTAAACCAGCCGAGGGCGTGTGACTCCCCGCTGAGCATGCGCAGGAAGAGGGAGGTGACGTCAGATGCGCGCTGAGCTTGGAGAGAGAAGGACGCCACCTCCGAGTGCTGTGACACCTCCCCGCATCTCTGGACTGGACCGTGCGTTATCCTGTCCCTGAGCCAAGGTGCACCTTGTGCTATCGACTGCCTATCCTTCCCTGCCATCAATCCCTGTGTAAGTCAGTCTTGTTCCGTTTGTCTGTGGTCTGTCGGGGATAAGATAAGACTGTAACTAAGTGCCCATCTCTTCTGTGTCTTTACCTCCTTGCCTTGTAATCTACCCCTTTTCTCCACCACTAATTATATCCTCCTCCGGAGGTCTTGAGAACTGTACCCCCTTGCGTCGTTTCATTTATCCCAGTCGTTGTGTCCTTTCCATCATTGATTTAGCGTAGTGCGAGTTGGCCAACGTTCGAGTGGAATCGGGTGAGTTGGGGGTAATCGGGTAAACTGTGCGAACACGGCGGCCATTCCGCTCGGTCAAGCAACATCTTAAGCCGTGTCCGTAACAATATATATATATATATATATGTATATATATATATATATATATATATATATATATATATATATATATATATATATTGTTGCGGATCTCGAAGCACGGCACTCCCGTTAGCAAGGGGGGGGGGGGTGAATCCCCTTGTCTTGTTAAGCTGGCCGTCTCCGGTCCTGGAACGATCCCGCTTCTTTGCGGGATGAGATTGGCCAGGGTGATTGGTCAAAGATTTCCCAAAATACCTTCACCAATCTCTCCGCAAAGCAGGGAGTTGAGTCCCTGCTCGCACCGCGGATCTGATGGTAATTGCCGAGCGGTTTAGCAATCCACGATCCGAGCCATTAGCAAAAAGACTAACCCGATTCTGAGCGGTTCTAATCGTGCCACCAATATTCAATTGGGGACAGGACGCAAGCGATCGGACGAGAGGAAGCAAAGAATAAGAAGGGTAAAGGAGGAACAAATATGATATTGTTGCGGATATGGGATTTGGCCTCCATCCATATCCGCTTGTAAATATTCCCCTATTTCCCCAATACTCCCCAACTATCCCCAATCCCCCATTCCCTAGTCCCATTGTCTGTAAACAACACTCTGTAGCCCCGACCTTCCCCTTTTTCCCCCATTAAATGTCGTGCCCAGGTTCACCGCATCTCACGTAGACAACTATAGGACATCTTGCTAGTTATTCTTAGTCTATGTCAGTTAAGGACTCGTTTCCATTAATTCTGACTCTTCGTTGCACCAGAATGTGATTGTATGGCACCGTTAGTAAGTTTAGGACCTCCCAATACCTCCCCGCATCTCTTCCTCATGGAACAACAACACCAACAACAACAACAGCGGCGGCGGCGCGACGAGGCCTTCCCCACGAGCCGCCATCAAACATGTGCTCGACGGGGTTACCAAATAGGGGCTCCCTGTCAGCTCCTCGTCAAGGGCGGAGCCCGGTAACCCCCGCACCCAATGGAAGCGGCGGACCGGTCCCATCTGGGGCGGAGCCAACCAGCCGAGGGCGTGTCACTCCCCGCTGAGCATGCACAGGAAGAGGGAGGTGACGTCACATGCGCGCTGAGCTTGGAGAAAGAAAGACGCCACCTCCGAGCGCTGTGAGGCCTCCCTGCATCTCTTGGACCGTGCTTGATCCTGTCCCCGAGCCAAGGTGCACCTTGTGCTATCGACTGCCTGTCCCTTCCTGCCATCAATCCCTGTGTAAGTCAGCCTTGTCCCGTTTGTCTGTGGTCTGTCTGGGCTAACATAAGACTGTAACTAAGTGCCTATCTCTTCTGTGCCTTTACCTCACTACCTTGTAATCTACCCCTTTTCTCCCCCACTGTAATTATATCCTCCTCCGGAGGTCTTGAGAACTGTACCCCTTGCGTCGTTTCATCTATCCCAGTCATTGTGTCCTTTCCATCATTGATTTAGCATAGCGCGATTTGGTCAACGTTTGGGTGGAATCGGGGTCTAGTCGGGGAATAACTGTTAGGTCGCGGTAATACACCACCGCTCGGTCGAAATAACATCTAACCGCGATCCGTAACAATATATATATATATATTTGTATATATATATATATATGTATATATATATATGTATATATATATTGGTACGGGACCGTGGATAAGATGTTGTTTGCCGAGCGGAGGCCCCGCGGCCCTAACAGTTACCCCGACTAACCCGATTCTTGGACGTTGGCCGAAATCGCGCCACAGGTATTCAATTTGGAAACCTCTAAAGCGACCGAATGTAAAGAGGAAGAAGAAGAAGACGTACGGAGGAATAACAGGTTTTATTCATTATTTTCACAAGCCAAAGCAAAGAGAGCAGTTGGTTATATACAGAAAATGGAATTAGCAGAAACACAGTGAAATCATTAGCTTACCTATACAAGCTTAATTAATAAACCCCAGGACAACGTGAAAGACAGACGGACGATCACACTTACACGGGGAAATGCAGGCCGGAAGGAATGGCTTGGAGATGGGTGGTGTGGAAGTGTAACTCAGTGTAACTTATTAATTGGCACTGGTAACTTATTAATTAAACTGGTAACGAAGCAGATACATTTTACATGCAAACTCTGTGAAAGACGAGTTTGTAAATGAGTGTCAGGAATGCGCCCGAACATGATAATCTCTTGTCCACCTGGTCACAGCCCCTGGCTGAAGCACCCCCCTATCGTTTGGTAAACGGAACTCACAACAGGAGGGGAGCGAGCTGATACCAGGACTTGGTACATGCATGACCTCGGGGCATTAGCGGAGAGGGGATTAAGTCCAGTTTGTCCATATAAACGAGAGCAAACGTGGAGTCGACAGGACTTGCTACCAAGAGCTCTGACCAACGGGAGTGGCGGAGGAACATCAGCCGAACGAGAAGGATCAGCGAAAAGAGTTAATCTCAGCCATTGAATTATGCGGTATTATTTGGTAAATGGAATGAAGTGAATAACCAGTTAATAAACCAGACCTTTTGTAAACCTGTGTCCGGTCATTGGAGTCTTGAGAATAACAGCTACAAATTCTCCAACAATCTGGAGGCACCGCTGGAATTTCGAGTGGACGTCGTCAAGGGTCAAGGTGAGCATGACCTCTTGGGGATCTGTCCATTATGAAATATGAATTCTGAAGATGGAGGATTTGGTGTGTGGGACTGGCGATTGTCCATAGGTAATACAAGGATGAAACGTGTTAAATGATACTATTTATTCGTGTTTTCCTAAATGATTTCTGTAAATACGTATTTTTGCGCTGTCTAAATAAAATGCACAAGGTCGGCGCTGGTCATTAAAGGCCTTACTGTGACCTGGAAGCAAACGGAGCAAGCGTGCACCTTGCGACCATTTGCTTCCAGGACGTGTAAGGCCGGTAAAGTAGTTTTTTTTTGCACTTGTTCAAAGCACTCATCTTGCTCGGCGAGCGACAGGGAACCGGGAAAGGGAATTATATTTATATATATATATTTTTACCTCATTCCAATTTATGGTATTGCGACAAAACGGCTTATATCTTTGGAACGACTGGTCGGATTTAGACAAATTAAAACTCGTTCGATCAACAAATAAATTCATGACAGACAATCCCACCTCATGCCGGTCCAGAATTACTGTGAAAGATGGCGATTGGATAAAAATTGCATACCAACACTCCCTCACTGTCCCTCATTGTCCCTCATGTCCATTCCGGCACCCTGCTTCCAGGAAACAAAACCAGTGCTGTTGTTTTTTTTTGACGAAATTTGCCAGATAAATAGCATGGGTGACACGGAACCAGTGCTGTTGTTTTTTTTGACGAAATTTGCCAGATAAATAGCATGGGTGAAACAAAACCAGTGCTGTTGTTTTTTTTTGACGAAATTTGCCAGATAAATAGCATGGGTGACACGGAACCAGTGCTGTTGTTTTTTTTTGACGAAATTTGCGAGATAAATAGCATGGGTGACACGGAACCAGTGCTGTTGTTTTTTTTGACGAAATTTGCCAGATAAATAGCATGGGTGACACGGAACCAGTGCTGTTGTTTTTTTTGACGAAATTTGCCAGATAAATAGCATGGGTGACACGGAACCAGTGCTGTTGTTGTTTTGACGAAATTTGCCAGATAAATAGCATGGGTGACACGGAACCAGTGCTGTTGTTTTTTTTTTGACGAAATTTGCCAGATAAATAGCATGGGTGACACGGAACCAGTGCTGTTGTTTTTTTTTGACGAAATTTGCCAGATAAATAGCATGGGTGACACGGAACCAGTGCTGTTGTTTTTTTTGACGAAATTTGCCAGATAAATAGCATGGGTGACACGGAACCAGTGCTGTTGTTTTTTTTGACGAAATTTGCCAGATAAATAGCATGGGTGAAACAAAACCAGTGCTGTTGTTTTTTTTGACGAAATTTGCCAGATAAATAGCATGGGTGACACGGAACCAGTGCTGTTGTTTTTTTTTGACGAAATTTGCCAGATAAATAGCATGGGTGACACGGACAAAATGATTGGATTTTGGTGAAGACCCAGGTGCGAATCCGGCTACGAGAATTGTTTAAAGTGATTCTTCACCATAAAGAGATCGGGTGAAAAGCGATATATACACAAAGAATTAAGTTAAGCACCCCCCCCCCCCCCCCCCGTTTTTTTACAACCTCGCACATTACAAGTTTGTTGTCGTCAAAACAGTGTAATATACCCATGATATTGCTATATTTTCTGGAGAAGTGATATTATGGTCACATAAAAACATAACAATCATGCCGTTTTCAATATTTTATTCTGAATAATTTAAGGTGAAATTTTTTGGGAATTTTAGGCATATTTTCACCTCAATTTAAGTATGGAGCTATAGGTCCATCATGGACAGTGTGGATGACGTTTATGTTTTCTAACGTACAGTCATTGTTCTGAGAAGACCTCTAGCGATCTTTGCGTCAATAACGTGTGTAGGACCCACGTGATCGGATCACTACTCAACCCAACGCAACCCTACGAG
Organism: Myxine glutinosa; assembly: GCF_964187855.1. Taxonomy (NCBI): domain Eukaryota; kingdom Metazoa; phylum Chordata; class Myxini; order Myxiniformes; family Myxinidae; genus Myxine; species Myxine glutinosa. The sequence goes on from NW_027617754.1 coordinate 18,943, forward strand.
TGCACTCATCTGCATTTCATCAATGGATAATTGCTAATGTCATACCACTCATTATTTGATCTCACATACCTTAGAATATATGCCAATGTATACATATACACAAAGAATATATATTAGGGGGTGCTTACCTTAATTCGTTGTGTAGGGGTGCTTAACTTAATTCTTTGTGTATACATGATATTTAACATAATATACTTATTAATGTTATTATTTTAATATTATTCATATATTAAAAAAGGTGACAAAAACACGCCGATTCTATTTTGGGTTCAGGTCCGAATCCAGATCCGGCCCATCAGTGGGATACAAAACATAAACTGTTCACCAAGGCGGAAATATGCTCTCTACTGAGCGTCGTTCTAGTTGTGTGTTTGTTCGTCTGGGCGATATCTTAGCCATCCTTTGAGATAGGAAGCTGAAATTTGGGGAAATTGGTGAACAAGTGCTTTTGAAAAAATAATAATAATAATAATAATAATTCTGTATTATTTGGTTAACCAGTTTGTGTGAAACCTCAACCTAAATATAAAAATTGATCTGCTTGGTGTTAGTTTAAGGGCTGTTCCAAATTTATCCTGATTATGAGAGATAATTACAGGAAATGTGTACTGTTCTTGTTTGGTGATTATGAGACAAAAACAGCAGAGTGGGAATCGGCAGACAATGGAACAGCTAGCGACGAGTGTTTGTGAGTAACAACCACCCTCTGGTCGAGGCTCATAGGAGGGGTGATACTTACTGATTCGGCACGCTTACAATAGGTGTTAATGGTGGGATGTCAGAGGTTTTGGTGTGGTTTAATGTTCACACTGTTTTGGAAAATAATGCTCGATGCAACATGATCCTAAAAAGAACCCATCCCTACATCAAAAGATCAGGAAGGGAAGGAATGGAAAATTTGAAGTATTAAAGTTACGGAACTCAAAATGTCTGGGTTTGGATGTAGTCATTAAAGGAGTGAGTCATTCATTGGTGTGATGATGGTCCTAATATTTTGATAAATGTTTGAAAATGGTCCTGGTAATTTTAGTCTGGTAAGGTAAGGTAAGGTTAGTCCTGGTAAGGTATATTGCTGGGGACCCGAGGATGTGCCTTTTCAAGGTTTGAAATTAATCGGACAAGTGGGTCCCAAGGTATGGTCACCGTACTCGCAAGCCGTTCGCTTTGGCTCTGCGAATGAACCAAACCATTTCATGTAAATAGAGGGGGGGGGGGTTCTGTGGTCGTTCGCTTTGGCTTTGCGAATGGACCAAACCATTTCATGTAAATAGAGGGGGGGTTCTGTGGTCGTTACTGCCACGTGGTTTCAAAGTTTTTGTTGTTGTTTGCACGCATGTTTTTTTTTTTGCAAGCACGTACGTGCGGGCACGCCCTAGTATATATAAATTGAGGTAATATTGAGTATGGAATTAATTGCTTTCAACAATGCAAAGGGTGACAAGATATGGGATTTAATGAGCACAACGTTTCACTTTCGTTGTTGCAACGTTTTGCTCCAACGTTTTGTGAACATTTAAATGTTGGGTTTTGCTAACGTTTTCACAACGTCGCTACAACGTTTTACTTTCGTTGTTGCAACGTTTTGCTCCAACGTTTTGGGGACACTCAAATGTTAAATAAACCGGATAAGAATTCACGAGTTATTTAATTATGAGCGATTAATGAAGTACTCATTTAATTAATTACATTTCTTATTAAATTACAGTAATTACATTACAGTAATTACCTGAGGTAATTACAGTAATTACAGTTCCGGTAATTACAGTAATTACAGTAATCATTACAGTAATTGCAGTAATCTTATTACAGTAATTACATTACATTAACTCAGGCACCTTTTGAGTAAGGAAGCTGATATTTGGACATGACACTGACCAAGTGATGTGGCTGTCAAGGAAAATATTGATTTATTGATTAATCATTTAATAAATTAACTCGTTGATTTATAAATGACTTATTTAATTAAAAGTCCTCAGAAATACATCTTCGGATGAAATACTTACAGATTGGTTATGCTATGAGCCAATTGATTAAGGAAAATATTTTGTGATGGCCATATTGGCAATTTCGTGGCCATATTCGTGGCAACTCAGTTAGTGCCACTGCACCTTTAAAATGCATCCCTGCGTTCATTTTTCGATCGATTGAGTTGAAATTTTGAACAATCGGATCTGGACTGTCGCTGTTAACGACTCTAGCACGCACTCGTCCAATCAGGATGGAGCGGTATGGTCCCCGGATTATCACTGCTCGCAGTTTTTAATTAATTTTACTTTTTCTCTTGGTCATATAATTTTGAAGACATGCATGTCATGATAGAGGAAATGTTTGTTCTGTTAAACGGAATAAATGTTGTTTATTTGTGTGGGTGTGTATTTTTGTGTATTTGGATATATTTTCACGACTAATTCCAGTTATCGTCCTGCAAAATGTCTGCTCGTTCTTTTTCCTTTGAGTCGTAAATTCCTGTTGAACTCTCATTAAAATGCGGAATTAAGTACGCTGTGTGATGATGGAGATCCTTGATGACGAATCAGGAATAGGGAATGAGCAAACAAATATCACGGATGGTACACCGGATAGGGAAAATGTAGATGAAACCCCTTTTGCTCAGGTGCTGTGTAGCGCTGCACAAAGATCCATATGAGCGGGGCCTGGGTGCTGTGTAATTAGTACACAAAGAGCCAATTACTAGGGTGCTGAATAAACACAAAGATCCATTTTTTGGAGCTGGTTCTCCCGGTGCTGTGATTTATTCAAAGAACAAAAAAATCTTGTAAGAATTAAGATATGATTTGTCGACATTATAAATACTTTAATATATGTAACGATTTTTGTAACGATCATCCTGCAAAAGGTCTGCTCGTTCTTTTTCCTTTGAGTCGTAAATTCCTGTTGAATTCTCATTAAAATGCGGAATTAAGTACGCTGTGTGATGATGGAGATCCTTGATGACGAATCAGGAATAGTGAATGAGCGGACAAAATAACGAATGCTGCGGCTAGAGCAGTGGAAGCGATTTTTGAATTGTTCAATGATTATTCGATATTGTTATGACTTATTGTCAATAGGTATACTAAGTGGCCATGAGGTAGCCTGTTGCTATGTACAGTTTTATTCTATTGTTGATTATACCACATAGCTGTGGTGATAAAGGAAATGTTCGTTTAAATAGATGATTATGATAGGACCATGACTATAAAATCATGATGATTATTATGAATGATATCATAGGGTTCAAATGCAGAATGCTGCATGAACTTGGGAAAGAACTTTCAAGCCCTATGGGATAAATTGGGTATTACAAGCGATGGAGTTTCAAAATTTAGCATGATTGAAGGAATTTGACAGTCCCATTTCAGGAGTTTTACGAAATTTATATTGCCAAGAGATTTTGGGTACTATTAAAAGAAAATGATGAGATATTTTTCCCAAAGAACTTTAATATCTGCCATCCATTTTGGCTGTCTCACGAATGAAGGATGAGTTGCCTTTAGTGGTTGCAAAGAAAATTTGTGGAGACCAGGCAAAATGGGGAAATATGTCAGATATGACCCTAGGACAGGACGGCGATTCATCAATTAACATGAGGTACGAACCAGAGGTGACGTCAATGGATGGACCTGTCCTGACATCATTGGGGAAAGGGCTTATGCAAGGAGACATCCAAAATGATTAATTTGATTTATTGATGAATATTGATGAATTAATTGAAATTGAATAATTGATTGAATTGTTAATTGATTGAATCTAATTGATTGAATTTAATTGAATAAATTTAACTGAATAAATTGAATTGAATATATTGATTGTTTGATTGATGAAAATGCGGTCTCAAGAAAGAAGCTTTGATATCTTTGCGAGATATTAACAATGTGGAGACAACCTGGGAAAATTGAGCAAGGTGGTGAGTTTATATACAGATATATATGTGCGGTTACCATTGTGTGATTTCCCCGTCAACAGAGCGGACACCTGAGGATTCACCCATTTCATACTGACCCTCCGGCTCATCTGCAAATACTGATCTGTGAGATTGGATTGTGCAAAAGCCACGGCTGAGGGAGATTCTCTGGAAATCACCGTGTGAACAGGTGGAGAGACCCTTCCTGGAGGTACGAGTGAAGCTTTAGAGGAACAAACTACAACACATCCAACGCTACTTTGATAAAAGGCAGAATGGGAAATGGAGCCTGCAAGAATACACAAGGACAACCAGAGATTCCACAAAAAGGTACTTGTACACATCATATGTACGACCGTTATGGTGCAGAAGCTATAAGGCAGGTCGAGAATTGGTATTTGTGGACAAAGGGACATGATGAGGAGTTTCCAAGAGATGGTACATTTGAGCGAAGTCGATTGGAAAGATTGGAACAAAGATTGAAAGCCAGGAAGAGACAGAATCTAACGGTAGACTGGCTTGCATTCCATCTTTGGGATGGTGAATCCAGACAACGGGAACAGCAAGAACGGATAACGGATCTAGAACTTAAAATAAAAAGGATACAGGATACAGTGGAGGAGACAAATGCACAACTGCCCTCTAAATTAGGAATGAAAGTGACGGTTGTCCCATCTGATTTCCAGTTGTCTCCCCAAAAAGGACGGTACAGAGAATTTTTTCGTGTTTCAGGAGACAATGAGAGATTGCAGTGGCAACTCAGGGATGTAGAGATGCAACCCAGCAATACAAATGCACAGGTGCACAGACCAGGAAACGACAGAAACCGGTGTTTCGAGTGTGGAAAGATGGGACATTGGAGAAGAAGATGTCCGTATGTCAACAGGAGGACAAGGTCATGGGGCAAACCAAGATCAAGGGTACCAGTGCGTACCGATACCTCAGACAATGATTAGGCCTTCATTGCGACAAATCCCAAATGACGATTGGCCGCAACAAATTAGATTACTGGACAAACATGAATAACTGTCGATGATTCTTGGGTCTGAAAAGTTTTCGGAGCAAGAACTATTCATTTTTTCTTTTGCTTGTAAGCAAATTGATAATTAATTGATCAAATGCCGAAATTGGATCTTTTATGTTGGGCACACAATTTTAAATTTACAAAGTTGGAACAATTGCTTTGCAAATTTTAAACCAAGGGACAAGGGTCACATGATGATCAGGTGGGAATTTCGGACTATTGTTCCACACGATTGATAAGTCAGTGGTCGACTGACATGTAAATGGGTGTGTAGTCAAATTTGGATAAATTATTGTGGGAACTGAAAGGGTAATTTCAATGTGACATCATAGGGGTTTTCTAAGAATAAGCTTTTGGTCCATTTGTGTATTAGCATTTCTAAAATTGAAGGACAAATTTTATGAAATTGAAATAATTGATTGAATTGTTAATTGATTGAATCTAATTGATTGAATTTAATTGAATAAATTTAACGCAAACAACGCAAACAAATACGCATAATGCATGTGTGTGTGTATTTTTTGTGTGTCAATGTTAGTGTTTTTTATTGTTTTGTGTATCAATCTTACAAGATTGTTGACACCGACAGTGTGCCTGTCTGGAAATGGATAGTTTTATGTGGATGGGATTGAATATGCAGAGAATCCGTAAAATAAAATAGAAATAAAATTTGATTATGAACATTATCTCTTTTGTCAAGGGAGATGGAATATAAAGATTTGATGTGCTGGGTTATGAGCAGCCATTAATTAAATAGTAAAATTGTGAGTAATTTGGGGATTCCATTTTTGATAGAATTTATATGAGAATAACAGCTATTTATGGATATGAGCTTCATAAAAAGAAATGAGGGAGTACAAAATTATCCAAATTTGGGAGAGGTCTTACACTGACTTCCCAGAATACTCTGCTCATGGATTTATATATATATATATATAAACTTGAATTTTATCAGCATATAAATTGTGCTGCATGTATGGATGTGTATTAGGCATAGATGATATGGGAAAATAGTAAAGAAAATCTTGCTGATTTGAACTATTGTGAGTTTTAAAACGGAATGCATTGTGCATCTTAAACCAAGGGGCAGACATGAACGCGCTGTTACGTTATTTATACTCAGAACGCGCTGTTACGTGTACCTGCAACATATTTGTTAATCTCGCACACCTATATTGGCATACTGGTGTCAGTAGTACTCACTGGGTGCATAGAAATGGATGAGCAACAGTTAAGGGGGTGTAAAAAAAAACAAAACACTTACTTGGATATTTCTACAAAAGTAGGGGTTTCAATAAGTGGTACCATACACATGGGATTCATCAAATTAAGTTTTGGAGTTCAAACAAAGTCACTGGTTAACAGATGGGAATGGATAGTAAATAAATTCTTCGATGCTGGGTAAATGAAGTGAGATATTACAAAGACTTATTAGAGCTATTGTTCTTCCTTGCAGCAGTGGGAGAAAATTTAGATCCAACATAATGAATCTATAAATGAATGTGATAGGGATAATATCCTCAATTTGTACTAATTATTTGATTGTGGGTAAAGGAACTAATTAATCGTAGTGGATTGTTAACAAGCAGCCTGAAATGTCCTGAGAGTGTGCATCCATGTAATCAGAAATCCCAGATTTGTTTTTACAAACAACATTTTGGTAGAGATCTTATGTGGACGAATACTTGCTTGGTAGATAAAAACGGTACTGCATGTTGGCAGCCACTTCAGTGGCCATTTAGGCCGAACAAATAGGGAAAAACTGTAATTGAATATGTAATTTACAGATGAGTATTTGGGAAGTAAAAAGGGAATTTATTGATTTGGGAGACATTTTTCGAAGGTTTATTAAAGTGTTGCAATATGACATTTGGCAAGGAAAATTATTGGATGGGAAAATTAGATCTGTTTATAAAATGAGTTTGTTGACCCATTGAAGTTAATTCTTGGAATTGTTGTTTAATTAGCATTTTGAGTTCAAATTGGAAATAGTTTGGTAGAGCTTTGGTTAAAACCTTTGGTTGCAGTGTTTTGGAACAAATTGATAAACCGTAGGAGGTTGATAAGAATAGAAACAAATATGGACCTAAAATAGAAAGATTGTTATGATGATATGAATAAATACTGAGATTAAAAGATTAAATCAAGTGATGTTGCAAATGAAACAGTAGAATTAAGATAATGGCATAACGACAATGTTATGAGTTGTGTCAATTACAATATCAGTGAACTCATATCACCACGAGTGACACACTGTTAGAAAAAAGAGGGAAAAGAAAAAGTGGAGAGGAATTATGGTAATAATACATTATGTTTAATTTGTTGGTTTGGGAAAATTGTTGTTGGGAATTAGGTATTCCCGTTTGTGATTGTAATCATATACAATGCTATTCTTAGTTTAGTAATAAAATACATACCTGATTGAATATTATTTGTGTGACGCATATAAATGAATTTAACTTTTGTGTTAAGGAAAAACAACAAATTGTTGAATGTGAAACTGTCGGAAGATATACATGATTATGCTGATTTCATGGTAAGATGTACCCTATCTGATCCAGTGTGTGCGGAAAGCAGATTCAGATGTGACTGAGCATAAGGATAAGACGAGATCACATTTTGGAGGGATTGCTAACGGAATTGGGAAGAAGTTCGAGAAAGAAAATTTGTGGCTAAAAATGAAGTTAATCGTGGCATACACCCTCTTTCTCAAAGAATGATGAAGACATTCTCCCGTGTAACTTGGAGATGAATGCTTACCTTCACCAAGGAAATTTATGTGACCATTTGCTTGGATCACACTGCAACATATGAAAGAAAGGCGATCACTTACTCTTGTTCGAAGGCTTCGAACATTCACCACATCAGAAGTTGCAGGACAACGACATTTTACCTGCAACCTCTGTGAAATGCGGGGACATATGTTATTACTTCACCAACGTCTGGGGAACCAGCATGGAGCTGCAAAAAACGGCTGTGCCCTTGTCACAACAGCTGTGCACGATTCTGCTGGTTGCTCCTGGTAAGGACCATGAATGACCTGAACACCATGGTCCCAACATCAGTGTGGATGCATCCGGCATCCCTGTTCCACATCTTGCTGGCCAATCAACGTCACACCAATACTTGCTGCCCACTCACAATGAGGGAGGAGGCAAGTCGACTACAACTGGGTGAAGGCCTTGTTCAGGAATTACTATGGTTTACAGCAAAAAGTGGCAAGAATGCTACAAGGAGAGCAGGGTCAGTCTATGACTCCGAAATGTTACCACAACAGCGAAATCCTACACGAAGTAGTGCAGGAGCTATGAAGACATTAGGAGAAAATGTTTCATACCAGGATTCAAACACAAGTGATCAGCCCTTCCTTTCAAACAAAGTCAACATTTGTGTGGAGGCAAACGTTTTTTGCCAGATGGTGCAGATGCTTTATAAAACTTGAAAATTAAGTGAAATTGTTGTATCTTGGTGATGGTGAAGTGTTGTTTTGAAAATATATTTGTGATGCAAATGCAATAGATTGAACGATATGGAAGGAGTCAATGACCAACGAAATGTTTTGTGATTCTTGCAGGATGACGGTGTATGCCCAAGGGAATTTGTTTACTTGTAGTGATTGATTGTTTACTTATATTGATGTTTAGATTAATGGTTAATATAAACAAAAACAAAAAGATGAGGGAATTGTGGAAGTGTAACTCAGTGTAACTTATTAATTGGCACTGGTAACTTATTAATTAAACTGGTAACGAAGCAGATACATTTTACATGCAAACTCTGTGAAAGACGAGTTTGTAAATGAGTGTCAGGAATGCGCCCGAACATGATAATCTCTTGTCCACCTGGTCACAGCCCCTGGCTGAAGCACCCCCCTATCGTTTGGTAAACGGAACTCACAACAGGAGGGGAGCGAGCTGATACCAGGACTTGGTACATGCATGACCTCGGGGCATTAGCGGAGAGGGGATTAAGTCCAGTTTGTCCATATAAACGAGAGCAAACGTGGAGTCGACAGGACTTGCTACCAAGAGCTCTGACCAACGGGAGTGGCGGAGGAACATCAGCCGAACGAGAAGGATCAGCGAAAAGAGTTAATCTCAGCCATTGAATTATGCGGTATTATTTGGTAAATGGAATGAAGTGAATAACCAGTTAATAAACCAGACCTTTTGTAAACCTGTGTCCGGTCATTGGAGTCTTGAGAATAACAGCTACAAATTCTCCAACAGTGGCTTTTAGAGGCAAGGAAGGTTCAGCGGGTACTGGGCACGGTCAGGCCAGAAGGCACCGGCGTCAAGAAGCCGATCTTTGGTCCCAAACTGCGCGGGCGAAGTTCCTTTCTCCGTACTGCTGCCTCGTGCGCTCCTTGCGTTGCCCCGGTCCGCTTTTCCTGCTGCGCGGCACGTCTCACGGCGGCTCGGTCACACCTGCTCGTCTCCAGCGCATCTCCTGGACCCTTCTCTGTAAAAGCTCATCTCTGTAAAAGCTCATCTCCTGGACTCATCTCCTGGACTCATCTGCTTGGGGAGCGTCCCGCGGCGGGTTATATAGGCCCCGCCCTTCACCCTATGCGAACCTCCCCCAAGCGTTCTCTCTCCGCCCTCTCAAGCCAAACCCCTTGTTCTGGGTTGGATGAGCGGGGCCGACTTACTCCTCCCCTCTATGACGAGGTGGAGACCCGCCTTGCTTCTTCGGCGTTACCTCGTGCGTAATGGAGTCAAATGCTGCAAAGTGTACGGCAGATGAAAATGCAGCAAAGTGCCTAAAGTGTCAATTGCAACAAAGTGGCAAACCTGGCACCTGGAAGCTGCCATGGGGCGTCGGAGGGCCTACTCTTATTTAATTCGGTGCAATGAAGAGTCAAACTAGTGGGAAACACATCCTTAGCCTACAGAGAATAAGGGACTAACTATTTAAAAGGATATATCATGTCCTGTGTGTAGGTTTATGGAATTAACTAAGAGGACGAGCTGCGACCATTCTTTACATTACGAGGGTCAGTTACACACAACAAAACCATACTTTTCACATTCGTTACACTTTCTCAAAATTGTTACACTTCTCAAATTCGTTACACTTCTCAAATCCGTTACAATATATATATATATATATATATATATATATATATATATATATATATATATATATACATATATATATATGTATAGATACATGTATATATATATAGATGTATTGTTACGGATCCCGGATTTAGAGGCGTTACTATTCATGTCATTGCTTATTAATGTTTATTCTATTAACGGTTGTTGTGGTTAAAGGGTTAGAGAGGCTCCGGATAACAGGAGACCGGAAACGGGATAGTGAACCGGAAGAAGAAAAAGACACGAGGTCCGGGAGAAGCGGCGATCTTCTTCTTCCTCGCTCAGCTCCGACGCGAGCGGTGTCTATATTGAGCAACGTGGGGAACGCTGCATTTGAAAGCCCGTCTGGCGAGAGGAGTTACCTGCGCGGAGTAATTACCGGTTACGCGTCAAGTTGCCGTGGGTTCGTGCACGGAACCAAGCATCCAGCACAGTTCGCCTCAACGTCTACAAGGACGCGTACGGGTCGCACCTTGGGCCTCGCGCGCTTTGCGAGCCGCGCCTTGCTTTGCCCGCTTTGCTTTGCAAGGAGGTGTGCACTGCAGCAGCTGTTCCCGGGTACGCGACGTGCACGTTTGGAGCACGTCAGCCAGGGGTTCGTTCAACCGCCCGTGTGCGGAGAAGTAGACCTTCACCTTGGTCTGGAGGGGCCCAGAGACATTGTGAGGGACAGTGACAATTGAGGGGTCGTGAGTGGGGAAAGGGGGGAAATATATGAGATGGCCATCTTAGTAATATTGGTGATTGATTGTTGATGGTTGTTGATTGATTGGGGAATATATTATTGAGTAATCCTGATCCTTGGTGTGGGGTTTCTTATTGACTTGAATTATTGTGTCTTTCATATTGATTGTGCTACGAAAGCGTATAAATCAGAGATCTTTCTGGCGGGGTCCTCCCACGGTCCGGGGGGTCACCAAGACCAGGTAGTTACCGGGAGGACCACGTAACAGAATTGGGGGCTCGTCCAATTGAATTCCGGGATCTAAAATTGTATAACATAATAAAATAATAATTTTTAGTAATTAAAATTAATTAATTAATTATTAATTGGTAAATTTTTGAGAAATTGTGGTAAAGTCTTGGGTGAAGGTTAACAGGTGTTAACGATAGTCACCATGGCGTTTGTTGCACAGAACTTTGCGGTAACACCTAGTGAGGCACAGTTCCGAGCGTTACTAAAAGCGGACCTCTTGAAATTGGCCAAACATTTTAACTTGGAGGTCCGAACTAATTTGAGGAAGGCAGAGTTGCAGACCACGGTGATACAATCTATGGTGGGAGTAGGAACATGGGAGGAGTTAGCCTGGCAGTGGCTACCCGAAGAACCAGAAGACGTTGAGATCCGGAAACTGGAGTTGCAATTACGGAGCCAGGAACGGATCAAAGAAGAAGAAAGGAAAGCAGAAAAGGAAAGATCAGAAGAGGAAAGGAAAGCAGAAAAGGAAAGAGCAGAAGAAGAAAGGAAAGCAGAAAAGGAAAGAGCAGAAGAGGAAAGGAAAGCAGAAGAGAGGAGAGAAGAGAAACAATCAGAGGAAAGGAGAGTGGAACGAGAACTCCAGGAAAGGTTAGCAGAAGAAGAAAGGAAAGCAGAAAAGGAAAGAGCAGAAGAAGAAAGGAAAGCAGAAGAGAGGAGAGAAGAGAAACAAGCAGAAGAAAGGAGAGTGGAACCGGAACTCCAGGAAAGGTTAGAAGGGAGAAAAGCAGAGGAGAGGAGAGCTGCCAGGGAACTCGAAGCAGAGGAGAGAAAAGCCGAAAGGGAGTTGAAGGAACATGATCTGGCGCTTCAGCAAGAAATTAAATTCAAGGAGCTGGATTTAATGAGAGAACGGGGAGAGGTACCACCCTTGCTGACGGGGTCGACACCTAGCCAGAACACCTCGGAGGTGGGCAGACATGTGAGGCTGGTTCCATCCTTCAGTGAAAAGGAAGTCACTCAATTTTTTCCACACTTTGAGAAAGTGGCTCGACAGTTAAACTGGCAGGAGGAGGCCTGGACCATACTAGTGCAAAGTGTGCTGGTGGGTAAAGCTCAAGAGATTTATTCGGCGCTACCAATGGACCAATGTGCAGATTATGAGGTATTGAAGAAGCACATCCTCAAAGCCTATGAGTTGGTTCCTGAAGCTTACCGGCAAAAATTCAGGAATGCCAGGAAGAGGGAGAGTGAGACCCATGTGGAGTTTGCCAGAGTGAAAGAAAACATGTTTGATCGGTGGTGTGAGTCGAAAGGAGTCGGGAACGACTTCGAAGCATTGCGTGACCTGATGCTGGTGGAGGAATTTCAACAGTGTGTCCACGAGGACATCAAAGTGTACCTGCAGGAAAAGAAAGTACCAAAGTTGTGGGCCGCAGCCACCATGGCAGATGATTATGCCTTAACACACCGGATAGGGGTCCACACACCTAGCTCCTCGCCTAGACTTCAGCAGGGGAGTTATGGAACACCCGGTGCGGAGAACGACAATACATGGCGGCGGCCTCGAGAGGATTATGGGGACAACGCGGATACCCCAACTGTTCGAAATCAGAGGGCTACGGGCCCAAGACAAACTTATTTCCCGGGGGGCCCGAGGCAGACCACGAGTTTTTCCTCCGGGCCTACTTGCGCCTTTTGCAAAAAACCTGGACACTTGATGTCCAGTTGTTACCTCATGAAAAGGGACAACCCAGAGCGGAGTCCGACTATTACAACTCCGAATGCGATGGCTAGCGTAAGAAATCGCCCACAGAAGAGTTACCAACCATTTATTTATGAGGGGTTTGTCTCACTCGAGGGAGATTGACTAACCCAAGACCTGTTAGGGTATTGAGGGACACAGGAGCCCATCAATCCTTAATGCTTGAAGGCATTTTGCCATTGTCAAAGAGTACCGCAACTGGTGATAGTGTTCGGTTACAAGGGATCGGTGGCTGTGTTAGTGCCCCCACTTCATGTCATCCATTTGGAATCCGATTTGGTGTCAGGACCGGTCACCGTCGGTTTACAAGCCACGCTTCCTGTAGAGGGGGTATCGGTGATTATCGGGAATGATTTGGCCGGGGGGCAAATTTATGGTAACCCGAGGGTGGGTAAAGAGCCCCGCAGGGGAAATAACACCACCCCAGCTCGGGATGGCGACAAAAGTTCCAAGTTATTCGTAGGGGGACTGAACTTCAACACAGAGGAAGAAGTTCTGACCTCTGTCTTCAACAGATATGGGCCACTGGTGGAAGTGCGGGTGGTAAAAGACAGGGAAACGCAACGGTCAAGAGGGTTCGGCTTTGTCACGTTTGCAAGCACAAGAGATGCCAGGGAGGCAGAGAAGAATTGGAATGGTAAGGATTTGGAGGGTCGGACCATAACAGTAGGGAAGGCATTTCGTAGGCGTCGAGAGGTCTACAGAAGAGGACCACTTGGCGGTAGTTTTGGTGTTGGCAGCAGCCGATATTACTATGGAGGCTCCCAGAGTTACGGCATCTCCCGAAAGAATGATTGGCAGAGGACTGGCCGAGAAGGAGACCGCCAGTCAGGGGACTGCTGGGACA